>NC_140939.1:5876341-5948841 GCF_014529385.1 Adiantum capillus-veneris | reverse complement strand
AGAGCATTGAGGTCAAAGGGTGGTGGCAGACGAGTAGTGCATGGAGCAAGTATGAGATTGGGTGATGGTTAGCATACATATCCATCTGCAAGGCAAAAGCCGGTGGTCCCACCGAGGAGGCTACAGGTTCGGGGGAGCGGGGGCGGTTGAGGGTGGCGTAGGTGGAGCAATTAGGGTGGCAGCTCATGGGCCAATCAGCCTGGAGGTGTTGGCAAGCAGCTCCAATCAAGGGGGTTGAACAATGTTGCATGGGGTGGGACCGCAGGAAGGCAGCAAGGCAAGCCCCAAGAGTGGTGGGTTGAGCACAAAATGTTACACTAAGTTCTTTCCATGGCACAAAATGTTACACTAAGTTCTCTCACAGGTAAATCAATTTCTTTTGAGTAATAAGTAGAGCAAACGTTTGTAATAGATGGAATCAAAATATATGCCAAGGTGAGGATTGAGGGAAAAAAATAGAAAAGTGAAGGGGTTGTTTTCAAATCAAAGTGTCTTTCTCTCTCCCCAGGCGTGGATTCACTCGAGGTGGAGACAAAGCAAGGAAGCTTGTTTGTCGTGCACGAGGTTGGAACGGTGAGGCCATTTTTTTTATATGGAGCATGTTGCACACTGAGCACGGAGCCCGTGACGATCAACTGGTTCCAGGCAACGATTTATCGCTCATTGTCAGGTCTTCAGTTCAAACTATGGGACTTGCATGGAAAATTTCCTTCGACTTTATAAGAGATGGAAGCCCTTCAAGGGATCTATTGAGATTCCATGTAAACAATTGAAAGTAGAGCGAATCGACATGGGTGCTCCCAATTTTGCAAGCTGCTTAATTAGAAGGAATCTGGGGAGATCCTTTTCATAGATTTGAAGTGAAAAAGCAAGGAGCAGACACGTTGAGGGGAAGTGTGTAGAGAGAGAAAGAGAGAGAAATGGAGACTTTTTTATACACCCTGTGTCAGCAAGAGTGTGGTGACCCGGAGAGATCTTTGTGTGCGGGGATTCGAGGGTTCGTCTGCAAGCAAGGCCCCGAATGCAAGAGATGGTGGATAAAGGTGGAGGCACTGAGAGAGAAGGAGGTTCTCTCTCTCTCTCTCTCTCTCTCTCTCTCTCTCTCTCTCTCTCTCTCTCTCTCTCTCTCTCTCTCTGTGTGTGTGTGTGTGTGTGTGTGTGTGTGTGTGTGTGTGTGTTGGAGGAAGGCCTCAAGTGAGGGCGAAGGGGACGATAGAGAAAACAAGGAAACAGTGAGCAAACGGGCTGCAGGGGGGTATGACAAGCAGAGGCAAAATCTCTCTCTCTCTCTCTCTCTCTCTCTCTCTCTCTCTCTCTCTCTCTCTCTCTCTCTCTCTCTCTCTCTCTCTCTGAGTGCCAATTATCCATCGCAAGGCCACCCTTGACCGAGCACGATGCTCTGTTTGCAAATGGGAGCTGCTCAAGCCAAAGTGCGATGACTTGCTCGCAGGAGGAAGCGAGCAGGAGGGTGGGGGTGTGCCCTCTGCCATCACGAATGCAGAGGAGGCCATGGCCCTGCGATGGAAGCTGTGTTGCTTTGTTTTTTTTTTGCAAGGAGAAGCGTACGTGGACGTAGCAGCATCTGTCTAGATTCGGCTTAATACGGAGTGTAGACCGAGTAGGTGCTTCCAAGTAAATCCATTATTATACAAAACATTATGGCTTTGGATACACGTGCACAAAGATAGCAAGGACCCTGACTTTGCTAGAGCTTTCTATTTGATTGTCTTACCCAACATTTGGAGTTTATAAGTTTCTCAATGGCGATGATCGCCCCATGCTTTCTATCCAAAATTGATAATCCGGCAAAGTTAATTCGATCCAAAAAAATGAGATTTTGTTTTCCTACCAATTGGATTTTCATTTTCATTCTAGGTTGGTACAACCTTTTTCATGTAGAAAGCTAAGAGCACCTCCCCCTATATTAGTCACATCAAATGTGTTTCAAAAATTAGAGGGCCCTCTATCTCTATGTATGCGACCTTATGCAGGTGGGTCTCATGCTCTGTCAACCATAGTTGCTATAACATTTTAGGTTTGCATATGAGAGTGTTTGCTAGACCAACACTAACTGCTTCTGGGAGGTGAAACTAGGAGCAGAGCGACACCCTAGTGTGGGTGGAGGTGATTGTTAAATGTGCAGTAGCCCTTCTCAAGGCTGCTAGAGTATTCTTTAAAGGCACATGTGGAGGACATTGTGGGGCTATTGCCGTAAGTTTGTCTAAAGGTGCCACATCACGATTATTAAATAAAATCAATCCTTGGTCGTCCTTGTCTTTGTCCAGCATGAGAACACGCTCAATAAAATGTTTAAATTATAAAAAATGAGTCCATAATATATTTAAATATAGTAAAATTCACAAACTTTTTTGTGCACAAACGTATTTTGTTTGTTTTGTGAGAGAAGGCAGTATGCTTGGAGGGCTCGAATTTCTTGGAGAATTTTAGTGACAATGATAGATTATTGTTGGTTCTAGATCAGCCCATCAGTCAGACCATCGACGCCCATCGCCACCTTCAACCGCGGATTGCAGATACAGGATAATGCACCTCCTTTCCTCCTCCACACACACACACAAGTCAACAAATAGTGAAGTTAAAATTTGTGTAGATGCAAAAACAACACGAAATTTTGTTTATGGCCTTGGCAGTATGTGATGTGATGCATAAACTAAGGGCACTATTTTTAGCGTGAGAGTTTGCAAGCAGCAGCCTGCCTCTCGAGTCTTGTAACCTCAAACAACACTCGTCTTTGCTGCTCACAAATGACACATTCGAATTTTCATCCACGTTGTGAATCAGAGACCCAATGTCCAACGTTGACATCATTATCATCATGAGAGAGAGAGAGAGAGAGAGAGAGAGAGAGAGAGAGAGAGAGAGAAGGAGACGCTTTCAACAAGCGCGGGAGTGAGGCATCAAGATCCCGCATGCCCATTCAAAATAGAAAGAGTCTCTATCGTTATCGAAATCGATGAAATTAGCCTCTAAAAGCTAGCAAAATGGACATTTTGTCACTGCAAACACCAAGGCCGAGCTCGTATGGCAGGCCAAAAAATGAAGGCACCCTTAATATGGCATGTGGACGCTCCCAGAAGAGAGTGCCCTTCTTCCGAGTTTTTAGTCCCTTCACATTCCAAGATTGAATAGAGACTTGTTCATTGCTGACAGAGATTTGGAGCCAAAGGTGGTTCTTAACCACCCCTCCGGAAGAGTCCTTGGTGTTAGAATCAGATGGGACAATCAACCTATCACCATAGTAAATGATTATGGCCCCCGTAACACAAAGGATAGAGCTCAACTTTGGATGTAGCTCAGGGATACTCCGATCGAAGGGGAGTGGCTGATGGTTGGAGGTTTCAATATGGTCGAGAAAAGCAAGGACAGAACAGGCTCCGCCAGTCTACTGGCTGGCTCAGAAAAGTCTAAATGGCTGAGCTTATGTGAGAAGTGGGCTATGATTGACTTGTGGGAAGTGAGCCCATGGAACAGCATGCCTGGATTCACCTACACAAGCCTTCAGTATGCCCGCACTGCCTCTCGGCTCGATAGATGCTACTGCTCTCATCAAGCTGACTAGATCTCATCGACGTTAGAGATGAAGGTAATCTCAACAAAAAGCCTCTCCAATCACATGCCATTACACTTACAACTCAAGAAAGAAAAAGGGGGGGAGCTTGCTCGAAGCCAGTGCTGCGCGGGGAGAGATTCAAGGTCTGGCATTGTCGAGCAATGACCAGCTACTGGCCAAAATGTTCGCAGATGATTCACTCCTATTCTTGAAGGCGTGCCCTCAATTTGTCGGGAGAGCTCAGGAGATTGTGCAAACATTTGTCGTGGCCTCGGGATCCAAGTGCAATATAGAGAAGTCAAGACTAAAGTCCCTGTCGGAGAATGACTCTTTTGACCCTACAGTCTGGATAGGAGAGATTATCTCAAAAGGGAGTGTATTTAGATACCTAGGAGCCCCCATAGGGGTGGACGTAACCCATAGTCAGAGATTTCAATGGCTCATTGAAAAAATAAGCGCCAAAATGAGAAGGTGGGAGTTTGTTCTCCTACCCTTTCAAAGCCGGATTAGAGTGATCAATGCTTTTACGATCCGGTATATTGCTTTCCTCAGCCCCGTGCTCAAGATGGTTAAGTGTAACTGGAAAGAATTCTAAAACCACTGAAAAGGTTTCTTTGGAAGAACAACACGAAAACCTCGTGGCCATGCCAGTGGGCTAGATGGGAGGTAGTTGCTCGGTCAATAGACCAAGGAGGGCTCAGCATTCTTAACCCTGTATCTCATGCTAAGGCCCTTTGTGCCAAATTTATGGTCTCATTGGCTAAACAGGACCAAGCTTGGGCTATCATGACCAAGGAAATGCTTGATGCAGCAAAACTGGGATCAAAAGAGAGAAAGTGGAAGGGGGTTGTGATGCATGACAAACTTCTCGCCCCGAAGTGGTCTTATCTTAGATCTGGTGGACTCTCTGGGGAGCTGATGAGGAAGTGCAAAAGTTTTGTTGAGGCTTTTGAATGGGGGGAAATAAGCAGATACTTTAAGAACTCCATATTGCACTGGTCCCCTTGGCTCTCTAAAATATTGGGGCCGCCGCAAATCGCTTACTAGATAGAAATGGCTAGGAAGGTGAATAATAAGGGGCTCGTTCGACTAGAGCAATTCTGGGATGGCAACAGGAAGTGCTAGAAAACTGCTGACTCTTTAGCCATCCAATTTCAAATGGATGGCTTTGAGATCTTACTAGTCTATAGGGTGATTAAAGAGCTTGATAAGGTGGTGATGCCAATTTGTGAATCCAACTTTGAATGGGACGCTTGAGCTCGGGAGTAGCCTCTTTTGGAAACCACACTCTAAAGGTATTTACCATGCATTAATGCACGAGGCTAATTGGTGTAGCCCCCTCAACAAATTATGGAAGAGGCACTGGACGGAAAAACGGTGGGAGGGAGTCATGGGAACATCTGGAAGCCAAGAGGTCCTCATTATATGAAGATATTTCTATGGAAAGTGATGTGGGGTGCTTTGTCGACGGGCGTAAAGATACAAGAAAGAGGCATCGGGTCCGATCATTGCTTGGGGTGCAGAATAGCCAGTGAAGACCTAGCCCACATTTTCATGGGATGCCAGGCAATCAGGGCATGGCTGGGAAAATATGCAAGTGGATTCAAAGGACATGGAAAATTAAGTTCTTCAAGAATGATCTGTTCTTTGGTAGTAGCAGGATGGAAAGTCCTGCTCTTCTCGTTTGCACTCAAATAATCAGGTACTACTTCTTGCACCATATTTGGCAAGCAAAGAACCTCTGCGTGTTTGAGGGGGATCTAGCTGTGGCAAGCTTTTGTGAAATCATGCAAGAGAGCAGAGTGATGATCCACATGATCGGAGGCAAACAAACCTCAGAAGACTGGTCTAGAACAATACATAACATCTAAAATAAGTAAAGCCGAGGAGTAGGAGTGGTTTGTCTGCCAAGCAAATAACTTGTAATTCTTTGACCTTCAAGGCTCGGTCTGAGCTCGAGGATTGGTGTATATTTCTGTTCTTAATACTATCCACTCACAATTGTGAGTTTTGGAACAACAAAAAAAAAGACGGCACGTGGATGCTTTGAGGTCTCACTATTTTCCTAAGCTCTATAAAGATTAGTAAAAAGTAAAGAAGGTGAAAATTCACCATGGCCTACATAAGGTTATTGAGAAGAAAATCGTAGAAAGTGACACTAGTATTTTAAAACATGTGGTATCAAAAAAAATATTATGTTTTTTGAAAAAGTGTATCAATGAACTATTTTTGAAAAAGTGTAACAATGAACTATTTACACTAGAATATATTCCAAACGCATAAAATAAGTATAATGTTTGACACAATACTCAATGTCCCTCTTTAAAGAGAGAAGTACACAAATATAAGCACGCTCTCATAAGGGCCTAAAACAAATAATTTAAAAAAATATTATCTCATAAGCTTGCCATGTGGTACTAGTCGGTAAGCTTTATCCAATGGTCTAGAGATGCACCCAAAATCCAACTCTTTACTAAGGACTATTTATGTAGTTCAAAAATCCAAAAAGACTAGATTAGAAAGGAATGAAATATCCCTTGTGAGTTTGGAAAAAGAAAACTTTCAAAAGTATGGAAGTTTAGAAATATATTTATTAAAAAGGCTGAACTAAACCCATAAGACAATACTTGAATCTAGACATGGGAGATTTTGGTATCTATCGCCAAGAGTTGGCCTTTGCCTCGTTTTCCAACGCCTGTTATACAAGTGCTAGAAAATTGGACATTATGCTAGAAATTGCCCTGAAGCAAAAGCTGCTCACAACCTGGTTATCAAAATGACTTGCAGATGGGTGTCCACGAAAACAGGGCCTCCTTTGGACTCCAAGTTGCCTACAGAGGAGACCGGGGTTAGTGAGATACTCCAAAGAGAAGGAAGCAAAGAAACAAAATGCCTATTGAAGAGGTTCAAAATAACCAAGATTTTATAAGCATAGACATAGAACACGTGGACGAAGAGGTTCTGTTAAGCATAGAGACCAATAATCTTGGTGGCAGTAGCAAAGAAATAGAGTGCCCTTTAGTGGAGGTGCAGAACAAGACAGAGCTGGTAACTAAGGAAGTTGGACTGCAAAACCAAAAACTGGACCTCATTGATCATATGGTTAAGTTATCAGGTTCTTCGACCACCACTATGAGTTTGCTAAAAAGAATGGCAAAAAAACAATGATATTTGTAGCATCCGATTTCGGCTTGGCAGCCAAGGAGGGTGCTAACGCAAGGCCTTGTCCTTGGTGGCAACCCCAAGCCAATCTTAGTCCCCTTGGCATCATATGGTTTCAAGGGTATCTTAGTTGTGCATTGATGCCATGGCTCAGAAGGAGCATGGCTTGTTGCAATGTAACTCTTTTTCGGTTTCATAATATGTATATACACTCACTATTGTGAGTTTGGGAAAAAAAGGACTGAACTAAATAAGTGATGAAAAAGCTCAAATGAGTCAATCAAAAATTAAAATGGCTTGTCATTTGCATTATGTAAAAATGTATCTATAGAGATAAAGAGATATAAATCATATAAAAATGCAAAATTGGTGTATTAAGCAAATAGTCTACCAAAACAAGTTATCGTAAAACTGAAATTAATCTAACCTTAAAAAGGCATGCCATTTACATTATGTAACAATGCATGTATTGTAATGGAATTGGCCTATTAACTTGAGAGTAGCGGAAATTAGAGAGATTACTTTTGTGAAATTACTTTGTGAGCATAGCGGGTGAACATAATTGATGGTAGAAACATAAACATAGAGTTTAGTTAACTTGGCATGAACAATACTTTTGGAAGAAAGAGAATTTAGAGAACATGACAACAGTTGAGGACCCGATTTATGTAGATCCGGTCCTCCCTCCAATAGCCGTTTGTATTATGATTTCTCCCATCAAGAGAGACTTGTTACAATACAATCTTTGTGTTCCTTGTAACCTAGGTGATGCAATGAAGATGGAAAGCTTCATACATCACGAGCATAACATAAACTTTGAGGAAAGAATTAACTATCCCAAGCCTCAGTCCCAAGACCTCAAACACCTTCGAAGGTGGAAGGGTAGGGAAGAGGAAGAAGAAACATTTCATAGAAGAAAGAATTAGTTCCTCACTTATCATCACTCTTCTTGCTAGCATACATAATAGCATAGTAATGAAGATGGAGAAGATGGAAAGCTTAAGGATTGTAGCATGGCTCTTGGTTAGATTTGCACTCCATAGCCAAGAGTGTTGGTGTAGGCTCTCAACCTCTCTACTTACTTGGAGAAGGAGAGGGAGCTCTTGGACTTTGCACTTCACACAATGAGATGTGTGTGAGTGTGTGTGGGAGAGTGTACCCCCTAAGCAAGTCCCTATCTTCCTTGGTCAACCCCCCCCCTTGTAGCTCATGCTTGAAGCTCATTGGACCCCTCCAGGCCTAGACAATCACAAGCAGGAGGTAAATCAAGTAGCAAGGATAGCTTTGGGACAAGTTTCCCCCTTTCCCCTTTGAGAGAGAGGACTTGATAAATGTAAAAATAGTTAATTAAATCTTCTACTTTATCATTGGACCCCTTGGGTAGCCTACCAAAAGGGTTCAGGCACACCATGAGGGCAACATGAGGAGGAACTTTCCCCTTTGAGAGAGAGGACTTGATAAATGTAAAAATAGTTAATTAAATCTTCTACTTTATCATTGGACCCCTTGGGTAGCCAACCAAAAGGGTTCAGGCACACCATGAGGGCAACATGAGGAGGAACTTGACAAGTGTCCCTTTTGCTTTCTTTGTACAAAGCATGCCTTCTGTGAGTGTGTGTGAGTGTGCTCTCTCATTCCCCCTCTTGTAGGGCTTGTCCCCTCCTTGTAGGTATTAGCTTTAACTTTTGTGCCACCTCAAGCCCCTCAACCTTGGACCTAGTTCTCACCACAAGCTTGGCCCTTAAGCCCCTCAAGCTTGGGCTGGGTTCTCAACTCAAGTACAACCCTAGCATCTCAAGCATGACAAGCACCTCAAGCATCTCAAGCATTTCAGTCATCAGGCACCTCAAGCACCTTAGTCATCAAGCATGACAAGCACCTCAAGCACCTTAATCTAGGGCCGGGTTCCCACCTCAAGCTACCTAAGGTCAAAGGACTTTTACACTAATTTTTGGAGGTCTTCAATGAAGCTAACCCTAAGGTCTTATGCGCCATTGGTTAGACTTGCTCTTGGATATACCATCTCTGATTTGGGCCCCTTTACCACTGGCCCCATGTTGAGATAGATCTATAAGCACGTGTCTATATCTTAACCCTTGTTCACGTTTATTCTCCCACATTAAATGATCAGTTTAATATGATAAAATCATTTGGGTTGGTTAGATATATTAGATTTTATGACATTACCTCTCTCTTGAATTCATAGTTGTCCTCTACTATGAGGTAGAAGAGATAAAACATTAGTCATTAGTCAATCTTACTTAGGGGTTAGAGGATCCCTTTTTACCCTATGACATGTTTCTAAGATGGATGACTAATCCATTTGGTGCTTGGGAGACATAGCTACTGCAAGCATGTCTGCTCTTTAATCCATTTCATTCTCCCAAAATAGAGTGATAAATTTTACTTGGTGTTTGAGAGATGTCTCATCACAAACATGATTGTAAGCATGCATATTGTGCACAATTAAAAAGAGAACCAGTCTTACGAGACAAAAACACGGGTCATTTAAAAGAAATTTGTACATTTGCTTAATCTAATGTAGCATTGTAAGCATTGATAAGGTTCATACTATCCTTAAGTTGCATTCCTTGCATCCATCTAGCATCTTCAAAAGGAGAATTTTTGAATGTAATAAGATACCATAAGATAATCTTACCATGTGGTAGTACCTTGTCTTCATGACGAAGGATAGCTTCGGGTCGTAGCACCTCTTCTTGGTCTTCAACTTCGGGAGGGTCTTCAATAATTGGTTCACTTGGTGGCTCTCCTTTGTAGGGCTTGAGTAGGCTCACATGAAAAGCATTGTGTATGAGCCAATGGTTGGGCAACTTGAGTAGGTAGGCCGTCTCATTGATAGGCTTCAAAATTTGGAAAGGCCCATAGTATCTTTTTGCTAGCTTAGCATAATACTTTTAATGGCCCATAGGATTTTTACCCGTGGTTTTCCTCAATCGAGCTTTAGGAAACTTAAGCAAGACCCAATCATTTTCTTTGAACGTTAAGGCCCTTTTGTGCTTGTCAGCGGCAACTTTTTGCCTTTGTTGAGAGACGGATATAGCCTCCTTATTTTCTGAAAAGATTATTGTAGGTCATGGTTGTACTCGTCGCGGCAGTGAACATCTTCCCATGTACTTTGAATAGCAAGGGAATTTTAGGTCTTCCCTCAATGATCTCAAAAGGTGCTTTTCCCAGAGAAGTATGTACAATATTATTTTAGGCATACTCTACAAGAGGTAAGTACTTTTTCCATTGTGAGCGTTGATCTACTTCGGTAACATAAGTCTTGAGTAGATCGAGTATTGTAAGATTTTCTATCTCACTTTGTCCATCTGTTTGTGGGTGATAGGCCAAAGAGAAATTCAATCTTGTTCCTAGATTTTCAAAGAGACCTTTCCAGAAATTACTGTTCATTCTAGGATCTCTATCTGACATGATGGATTTTGGTAATCAATGGTGTTTAAAAATCTGAGATATGAAGAGAGTTGCCATTTGGTGTGCCTTAATAGTCTTTTGAACAGGAATAAAGTGTGCTTCCTTGCTAAACCTGTCGGCTATTGTCCATATTTTCGAGTGTGCTTGCTTGCTAAATCTATCGACTATTGTCCATATTCCTATATTCCCATGGATAAACTTAGGCAATCCAAAGATGAAATCCATGGATATACTCTCCCATGGTGAATTTGGAATAAGCAATGGTTGTAGTAATCAAGGTTGCTTCCCTCTATCATACTTGGTCTTTTGGCATACTACGCATTTTGAAACATACTCTTGTATGTCCACTTTCATGGTAGGCCAATAGAAATATGTCTCTACTCCTTGAAGAGTAGGTTGAATACCTCTATGCTCCGCATAGGGAGGAGCATGGGATTCATACATAACTTTCTCATAAAGGGAATGGGTAACACATAGCCTATTGCTATGGAGAAGATAACCATCTTGCAAGATGAATGGTTCCTCTTTCTTCCCCAATGCAAGGGTGGACATTATGTCTCTAAAGTCACGGTCAGTAGCATACTCATCTATCATAGAGGATAGATCATTGTGAGTAGCTATAGACACCGCATTAACTTTTGGTCGTCGTGAAAGTTCATCGGCCACTTGTGAGCAATATGGAAATTAAATTGCAAAATAAAATTTTTCCACCTCATTTGTTTGTCGAAAAGCTTGGTTTGCTTCATAAAATACTTGAGACTTTGGTGGTCGGTTCGTAGAATAAATGGAATCCCCAATAAATAGTGCTTCCATGTGTCTAGGGCATGTAGAACAGCTCAAATGTCTTTCTCATAAATTCCCAAGACTCGTTCATTGGTATTGAGCCTTCGTCTCTCATATGCTATGGCATGCCGTTCTTGAAGAAAAATTGCTCCAAGGCAATCACCACAAGCATCACATTGGACCTCAAATGGATTTGAGAGATCCGGAAGCATGAGGGCTGGTTGGGAGGTAAGCTTTTCTTTGAGCTTATCAAAAGTATTTTTCTCCTTAGCAGTCCATACATACTTAACGTTCTTCTTAGTTAAGTCATGTAGTAGTCTTGCTATTTGAGAGAATTTTGCTATGAAACGTCTATAGTATGTACACATACCAATAAAGCTTCTTAGCTCATGTATATTACTTGGATTAGGCCATGCTTTTATTACCTCTAACTTTGATGGATCCATAAAAATACCATCTAGGGAGATAATATGACCTAGGTATTGAATCTCAACCTCTCTACTTGCTTGGAGAAGAAGAGGGAGCTCTTGAACTTTGCACTTCACACAATGAGAGTGTGTGTGAGTGTGTGTGGGAGGGTATACCCCCTAAGCAAGCCCCTAGCTTTCTTGGTTGACCCCCGCCCCCCTCCCCCCCCTTGTAGCTCATGCTTGAAGCTCATTGTACCTCTCCAGGCTAGCCAATCACAAGCAGGAGGTAAATCAAGTAACAAGGGTAGCCTTGGGACAAGTGTCCCATGTCCCCTTTGAGAGAGAGGACTTGATAAATGTGAAAACAACTGATTAAATCTTCTAATTTATCATTGGACCCCTAGGGTGGCCAACCAATAGGGTTCAGGCACACCATGAGGCCCACATGAGGAGGAACTTTACAAGTGTCCCTTTTGCTTTCTTTGTACCACGAATACCTTGTGTGACTATGAGTGTGAGTGTGTGTTCTCTCTCATCCCCCCTCTTGTAGGGCTTGCACCCTCCTTGTAGGGATTAGCTTTGACGTTTGTGCCACCTCAAGCCCCTCAACCTTGGGCCTAGTTCTCACCACAAGGTTGTCCCTTAAGCCCACCAAGCTTGGGCTGGGTTCTCACCTCAAGTACAGCCCTAGCATCTCAAGCATGACAAACACCTCAAGCATCTCACTCATCAGGCACCTCAAGCACCTTAGTCATCAAACACGACAAGCACATTAAGCTTGGGCCGGGTTCCCATCTCAAGCTCAAAGGACTTTTACACTAATTATTGGAGGTCTTCAATGAAGATAACCCTTCTTAACCCTTTTTTCCCCGTTTATTGTCCCACATTAAATGATCAATTTAATATGAGAAAATCATTTGGGTTGGTTAGATATATTAGATTTTATGATATGTATAGAGATAAAGAGATAAAGAAATATAGAATAATGGTTTAAAATACCCCTTTAATTTCAAAATTTCCCATTGTACCTCATATTTGGCAAAATATTCCCAACTAACCTTCATTTTTGTCAAAACTCCCAAAATACCTCTCATTGACCTTGCAAACATCTCCCAAGACACTTTTCTTGGTAATAAGAAGATTGGTTCACCCTCAGTAGAAGATGATAGAACTAGGATTTTAGTTTGGTATTGCGGGCTCTCAAGATGTAATCGTTCATTATTTTTAGACACAAATGTCTCTATTTGTGAGCTCAATGGTGAATGGTGTTGTAGAAAGACACTTAAAGATAGTTCTCTATTGTAAAAAGGACTAGCCTATGCCAAAATTGGGGTATTCCAACCAAGAATGATAAAAAGGTATATTGTGATTTTTTTATTTGAGAGATATTTTGAGAGTTTCCACAAATTTTATGGGTATTTTGATCATTTTCTTAAAAGTATATGTTAATTGAAAATTAGTGTGTCAAGCACAAGCACTCTCTCTCTCTCTCTCTCTCTCTCTCTCTCTCTCTCTCTCTCTCCATAGGCTTGTGTGTGCGCACACGCACACACAAAGGGACTCATCTATACATATATAAAGGGGGGAGCGATTTCAAACCCCCCTTCGTACCACGTGGCAGCAGCGGCTTCATCCGACGTGTGTGCCTTGCAAACCCACCTGCGCTTAGCGCACGCAAAGAGAGAAAGAAAGGGACAGCACAAAGAGAGAGAGAGAGAGAGAGAGAGAGAGAGAGACGGCCGCGGCTATACTAGTGACAAATTATAGAGCATAAAATATTAGTGACAACCAAAAAGTAAATGAAGTACATTATGCAATGAAATGCTTTTCCAAAAAGTGGATGCACTAGCGCACGGAATGAAATGGTGCATAACATTGATGAAAAGGAAATCATGAAGTCCTCACAGGTAGAAAGCACAAGTAGTGGAGAGACATTCACACAATTTGTGAGTTTGGAAAAACAAGGTGAAATTTAAGTTCACTACGGCTTGCATAAGACTATGAGAAGAGTCTAATACTAAAAGGTTTCTTTTGAGAGAAAACAAGAAAGTGACACTAATCTTTCAAAACATTTGTTACCAAAGTAAAATATTATATTTTAAAAAATATATAACAATAAATTATTCACAATATAATATATCTTAAAAACATAAAAAATAATGTTTGAAAAATCACTTAAAAACATTATAGCAAATTTTTTAAGAAAAAGGTGAAAGAAGAAAAAAAAGATTGTGTGTGACTCCATATTCAATAGCCCTCTTTAAAGAGAGAGAAATACACAAATTTCAACACCTCTCACAAAGACCTAAAGTAAATATTAAAAAAGAAAGCTAAATATTAAAAAAGAAAGCTTTATGCTATGTGATACTAATGTGAGAGCTTTGTCAAATGGTTCACAATAGCACCAAAAATCCAATCCTTTACTAAAGACTCCTTATGTAGTCCAAAAATAAAAGATAGCAACTAGTGTGACTTTTTGAGATAACTGACCGTATAAAAATCAACAAGCTGAGAATGAGAATAACTTGGTATTGAAAGTGATTGAGGTTTTTTTCATACAATGAGAGAGAGAGAGAGAGAGAGATAGAGAGAGAGAAGTGTGCGAGCAGAGACATTATGTACCTCACCAATTACAAGCGGGCATTCAATATTGGTAGGGAATTTAACATTGGCAGCCATGCGATCAAACCATAGTGCCCCTAGGATTACATCCTCGTGCTTAAGAGGAGAGATAAAGAAGTCCTCTTTGTCCACATAGCTTTGGACATGGAGCCTCAATTTCTCGATTAAGGGAGTGACTAAAGCTTCTTGTCCCTTAAAAGCACCTTCTGCGGGTAGGACATCTCCCATCTCGTAGGCTTGTATGCCTAGCTTGGTGGCCAACTCTGTGGATATCAAATTGTGAGTAGAACCAGGGTCAAATAGAATAAAAGCATCATGTTCTCTTACCTTTCCCCAAGCATGGCATAGAGGAGATCCTTTGTGGTGAGTTTTCTCTTCTTGGATTTCGACCAAGGTAGCTCTAGGAGGCTCATGGGTGTTCTTTTGGTGGCGCGGTATGCATGCCCTTGCTC
This sequence comes from Adiantum capillus-veneris, assembly GCF_014529385.1. Taxonomy (NCBI): domain Eukaryota; kingdom Viridiplantae; phylum Streptophyta; class Polypodiopsida; order Polypodiales; family Pteridaceae; genus Adiantum; species Adiantum capillus-veneris. Next base: position 5,934,406 of record NC_140939.1, on the reverse strand, counting down.
GCCGCACTTGAAACAACGGTTATCCTTACGATAATGCTCAAACTCTTCAGAAGAGAGTTTGTTTTTACCTTAAACTCCCTTCTCCTTAGCTTTGTTGGAATTGCCCTTAGGAGACTTTTGGATATTGTCATTCCCCTTAGGATCATTGGGCTTAGAATTTCTCTTAGCCCCTGTTTGGAAATTGATTTGAGAAGCCACCATAGTATGGTGTATAACCACGGATATGGTGCGTGGCCTTTGGAAGTTGACATACTCCACCATTTGTTCAGTTAAGTCCGCACAAAATTGTTTCTTCTGCTCTCTAAAATTCATCTTTTTAAAGACAGTGGCTTTGAGATATAAATCCCAAAACTTGTCTATATATTTGTGAATGATTTCGTAGGGAGAGAGCTTCAAGCTTCGCCATTCGGTGAGTACTTTGTTTTTGGCATGGTGGCCAAAAACCGTTCATAATGGAAGCTCTTCAAGATTTCCATATTCGTGGAGCTTCACCGTTTTCCTATAGGCTAGACCACCATTGCCTATCGGACTTTTGAAAGTGCATAGCTACATGGTGTAGCTTAGAGGACTCCATGAAGCCCTCATCTCCAAACGCCGCATCAAATTTTTGGATAAAGGCCAAGACTTTGTCTGTAGCAGCAAAGCTGCCATCGTAGGTAAGAGATGTTCTTTCCTCCCTCTTTGAACTTCTTGAGCTTGGACGCCCTCTTCCACGTGGCATAGATTTCCTATGGCCTCTTCTTTTTTCTGGTTCAAAGGTTGCACCATCACTTTCTTAAGAAGATGAAGAATTTGAGGAAGATGGAGAAGAGGGTGACCTTTTTCTCGCCTTTTTCTTGGCTTGGTTCTCTTTGTATGCACCATCACTTTCTTCATAAGAGGAAGAGGATGAAGAAGATGGAGAAGAGGGTGACCTCTTTCTCGCCTTTTTCTTCTCTTGCTTTTTGTCAACCCTCTTTGAATTATGGCGTGGAGAAGTGTGTGATGGTCTTCTCTGTTTAGGAGGTGATGGAGAGCGTTTTGTCTGTTGTCTTCGTGGAGCCATCTCCGCCAAGGTGCAGGAGACTCACTTATTTCTCGCTCCTTCGGTGGGTGCTCTTGAGTTCTCCTTTGAGAAGAAGGAGATGCGTCATCAAGAAGCAAATTTTTGAGCCCTTCGTATGGATCCTCTTCTTCTTCTTGAATCGGAGAGAGGTCTCTTTTGGGAGTCTCACAAGAAGGCTTCCTAGGTACTCTCTCATCATGGTAGCAAGCTTGGAGAATCCCATGAGCACGAAGCTGCCGTTGCACTTCACTTTGGAGGGATGGATTGCCCATGGCTTGTTGAAGCCTAGAAACAAGGTAGTTAACAAGCATAGGGGCATCATTAGTAGCCTACTCATTAGCAAAATCAAAGCTATCAACATTACTTTCACTCTCTTTACTATTGTCAGCCATTCTAACAACTTTTAGGTGTAAACTTTTTTAGGTGTACTTTGGTACTTCAAGCCCTAATTGCTACTCCTCTTTACCCCTTTAGAAAAGCACTCAAGCTACTTTACCCGTGGCTTGAATATCATAAATTGCAAGGAATAGAAGAGAGGGTCGTTCAACACCATAACAACACCGGCTCCCGTCAAGCTTCTAATAGCTCAATAGTGGTTAAGCCATAGGCAAGACCCGTAGGACTCCACTATTAAGACCATAGCTCTCGACGGTGATGCCCCGTTATCTGCACGAAGGCAGGCACACTGCAAGGCTGAAAATCCCTATTCTACTTACTCATTTGCAATTAATAATAACAACCATTTATAGCTAGCTTGAGGACCTCCCTTCTTGAGTAAGAAAAGAGAAACCTTGTGCTCTGATACCAATGTAACATTTAATGGCCTAGTAACTTGTGTGTAGTGGAAAATCACATAGACATAGTGAGCATTTCATTAGAATAGATTCCTAATGAGCATAGCAAGAGTGCTTGGGTGGAGAGAGCAACAAAAAGCATAACACCTAGTTAGATAGGCATGAAAAATGCTTCAAAAGAGCGAGAAATTAAGCTATTGACAATAGTTGAGTATGGGATTTACCTGGAGCCGGTCCCCCCTCCAAAAGGCTTTGCATTATAGGTTTCTCCCATCAAGAGAGACATTTTACAATACAATTATTTGTCTTCCTTCAATACTAGCTAGTGTAATGAAGATGGAAGCTTCAAGCACTAAGCAAAACACTTATAAGACACAACATCAATTCCCTCACGGTCTCAGACCCAAGACCTCACACACCTTCAAACATGGTGAGAGCTAGCGGGGTATTAGAGTAGATTGAGAGGAAGAAGGAGCCGTCTTACGAGAAAGATGTACATCTCCTGACATAATCACTCATATTAGCATAGCATAGCTTAGTAATTATCATGGTAGAGGAGATGAACATGCATTGAAGCTTGGCTCTTGGTTGGATTTGCATCACAAAGCCAAGAGTTGTTGGTGTATGCCTCCCTTCTCACAAGCTTGTAGTAGGATAAGCTTTCCATTAAAGCTTGAGAAGGAGAGAGAGGCTTCTTGCTCCACGCTTGATATATTGTGTGAATGTGTGTGTGTTAATGACTTGAAAAATTCAGCCCCCTCTCTCTCCTGGTTGACCCCTCTTGCATTTTACTCATGCTAACACCCCTTTGGAACTCTCCCAGCTTAGCCAATGAAAATTAAGTAGCATAAGTGATAGCCTTCTGACGTGTGTCCCTTTTTTTCCTTTTGTGAGAGCTTTAGGTAATTAATTGATGCAACTAAAATCTCATTGGACCCCTTTGTCTCCTAGCCAATAGGAATCAGGCAAGCCATTGGGCTCTTGAATGCTCATTGGACCCCTTGTGGGCATTTGGGCTAGGGAGCTGACATGTGTCCCTCATTCCCTTTGTGTAAAGGAGGCTTGTGAATGTGTCTGTGTGTGTTTCTCTCTCATCCCCTACTTGCAAGGCTCGCCCCCTCCTTTGTAGGATTCATGAAGACTTTTGGTACACATACAAAGCATCCAATTTTTACTAAGCTTTGACCATCGGACACAAACTTTGAATTTTGGAACCTTGGCATTTTGGAAGTCTTAATGGGTTCACCCTTAAGGTCTTTAAAGCCCATTGTTGCAAATTTCTCTTTTGAAGATGGCCCCCCCTTTGGACCCCTATTTTCCCTCCTTTGGATCCCTACTATGGCCGGTCTGTCAGCTTAGCCAATATTCTAACTTTTTCTCCCTTGGCACTTTCCCATAATAAATGATATACCATGAGAAAATCATTTAGGAGAATTAGATATTAGTTATTATGAGACTTTGTCTAATTGTATGTAGAAAGTTGAGGAATATTGGGTTTGCTACGTGTCGAACTGAGAATGTCATCTTGTGGACAATGCCATGCTTGAAGTGTGTCAATTGTGTAATTGTACATACATGACAGAAAGGTCCAGGGTGCTTACAGACGGGTGGTAGTTGTGTGAAGTTGTCAAACAGAAGCACCAATTTACTACATAATGGATCATGAATTGATACATTTGTGACATTGACAAGTTGGCGAACGACCATGTTGAATGTTGTGCTTGTGATAACGTCAGCCTCTTTGATGGATGTTTTCATAATAATCAATATCTAATTCTCCTAAATGATTTTCTCATGTTAAACTGATCATTTAATATGGGGAAGTGCCAGCGGAGAAAAAGCTAGAATATTGGTTAAGCTAGCAGACCGGCCACAGTAGGGATCCAAAGGAGGGAAAATAGGGATCCAAAGGGGGGGCCATCTGCAAAAGAGCCATGTGCAACAATGGGCTAAAAAGACCCTAAGGTTCAGCCCATTAAGACTTCCAAAATGCTAAGGTTCCAAACTCAAAGGTTGTGTCCAAAGGTCAACCATAGGGGAATTGGATGCTTTGTGTGTGTGTCCAACAAAGTCTTTGCATATCCCTACATAGGAGGGGGCGAGCCTAGCATGTAGGGGATGAGAGAGAAAGCCACACACACACACACAAGCTCCCTTTACACAAAGGGAATGAGGGGCACATGTCAGCTCCCTAGGCCAGATGCCCACAAGGTGTACCCAATTCCTATTGGATGGCCTTGGAGGTGGACCAATGAGAATTAGGCTAGAGTTAATCTAGTTTAATTAATTTAAAAACACTTAATAAAAGAACCAATGAGAATTAAGTCCTCTAGAAGACTATTGGACAGTCTCCCAAATGAGTATTCAGCGGCCCAATGGCTTGCCTGATTCCTATTGGCCAGGAGGCAAAGGGGTCCAATGAGAGTTTAGTTTAATTATTAAATTACCTAAAGCTCTCACAAAAGTGGAAAGGGGGACACATGTCAGAAGGCTATCACTTATGCTGCTTAATTGTGATAGGCTAGCCCTGGGGAGGTCCAATGGGAGGATAGCAAGAGCATTTAGAAAGAGGGATCGCCCAAGAGAGAGAGGGGGGCTGATTTTTGCAAGGCATTATCACACACACACTCTCACACAGTCTATTTGAGAAATAAAGAAGACTATCTCTTCCCAAGCTTTAATGGAGAACTCATCACCTACTCCAAGCTTGTGAGATAGAAGCCTACATCGACACACTCTTGGCATGTGGATGCATATCCAACCAAGAGCCAAGCTTCAATGCATGCTCAACTCCTCTACCATGCTAATTACTAAGCTAAGATATGCTAATATGAGTGATTATGTGAGGAGATGTACATCTTTCTCGTAAGATACTCCTTCTTCCTCTCAATCTACTCTCATACCCTGCTAGCTCTCACCATCTTCAAAGGTGTGTGAGGTCTTGGGTCTGAGACCGGGGATAATTGATGTTGTGTTTGCTAAGTGTTTTGCTTAGTGCATGAAGATTTCATCTTCATTGCACTAGCTAGTCTTGAAGGAACACAAAGAATTGTATTGTACAATGTCTCTCTTTATGGGAGAAACCATAATACAAAGCCTTTTCGAGGGGGGACCGGCTCCATGCAAATCCGGTCCTCAACTGTTGTCAATAGCTTAATTTCTCTCTCTTTTGAAAGTATTGTTCATGCTATCTAACTAGGTGTTATGCTTTTTGTTGCTCTCTCCACCCAAGCACTCTTGTAATTTTCATTAGGAATCTATTCTAATGAAATGCCCACTATGTTCATGCTAATTTCCGCTACACACAAGTTTTTAGGCCATTAAATGTTACATTGGTATCAGAGCACAAGGTTTCTCTTTTCTTGCTCAAGAAGGGAGGTCCTCAAGATAGCTTTAAATGGTTCGTATTATTAATTGCCTGTGAGTAAGTAGAATAGGGATTTTTCAGCCTTGCAGTGCGCCTGCCTTCGTGCAGTTAACAGGGCATCACCGTCGCGAGCTATGGTCCTAATAGTGGAGTCCTACAGGGCTCTATTGAGCTATTAGAAGCTTGACAGGAGCCGGTGCTGTTTTGGTGTTAAAAGACCCTCTCTTCTATTCCTTGCAATTAATGGTATTCGAGCCACTGGTATAGTAGCTTGAGTGCTTTTTCTAAAGGGGTAAAGAGGAGTAGCAACTAGGGCTTGAAGTGCCAAAGTACACCAAAAAAGTTTACACCTAAAAGTTGTTAGAATAGCTGACAATATTAAAGAGAGTGAAATTAATGTTGATAACTTTGATTTTGCTCATGAGCAAGCTATTAATGATGCTCCAATGCTTGTTAACTATCTTGTTTCTAGGCTTCAACAAGCCATGGGCAATCCATCTCTCCAAAGTGAAGTGCAACGGCAGCTCCGTGCTCACGGGATTCTCCAAGCTCATCACCATGACGAGAGAACACCTAGGAAGCCTCCTTGTGAGACTACCAAAACAGGTCTCTCTCCGATTCAGGAAGAAGAAGACAATCCATATGAAGGGCTCAAGAATTTACTTCTTGATGATGCATCTCCTTCCCAAAGGAGAACTCAAGAGCCTCCACCGAAGGAACGAGAAAGAAGTGAGTCTCCCGCCACCTCGGCGGAGATGGCTCCACGAAGACAGCGGGCTAAACGCTCTCCATCACCACCAAAGCCGAGAAGACCATCGCACTCTTCTCCACATCATAATTCAAAGAGGGATGATAAAAAGCAAGAGAAGAAAAAGGCGAGAAAGAGGACACCCTCTTCTCCATCTTCTTCATCCTCTTCCTCTTATGAAAGTGATGGTGAAGACGATGAAGATCAAGACAAGAAAAAGGCGAGAAAGAGGTCACCCTCTTCTCCACCTTCTTCAAATTCTTCACCTTCTGAAGAAAGTGATGGTGCAACCTTTGAACCATCAAAAAGAAGAGGCCATAGGAAATCCTATGCCGCATGGAAGAGGTCGTCCAAGTTGAAGAAATTCAAAGAGGGAGGGAAGAGCATCTCTTTCCTTACCTATGATGGTACCTTTGGTGCTACAGACAAAGTCTTGGCCTTTATCCAACAGTTCGATGCGGCGTTTGGAGATGAGGTCTTCACGGAGTCCTCTAAGCTACGCCATGTAGCTATGCACTTTCAAAAGTCCGCCAGGCAATGGTGGTCTAGCCTACGAGCCAACGGTGAAGCTCCACGAACATGGAAAGCTTTAAGAGCTTCCATTATGAAGCCACCGATGCCAAAGACAAAGTACTCACCGAATGGCGAAGCTTAAAGCTCTCTCCCTATGAATCCATCCACAAATATGTAGACAAGTTTTGGGACCTACAACTCAAAGCCACTGTCTTCAAAAAGTTGGATTTTGGAGAGCAAAAGCAACTTTTTTGTGTGGGCTTAACCGAAGAAATGGAGGAGTATGTCAACTCCCAAAGGCCACGTACCATATCAGCGGTAATACACCATACTATGGTGGCCTCTCGAATCAATTTTCAAATGGGGGCTAAAAGAAATAATAAGCCCACGGAAAACAAGGGTTCCAACGAGCCTAAGGGGAAGGACAATGTCCAAAAGTTTCCTAAGGGCAACTCCAACAAAGCTAAAGAGAAGGGAGTTTACAAAGGTAAGAACAAACTCTCTCCTGAAGAGCTTGAGCGTTATCGCAAGGATAACCGGTGTTTCAAGTGTGGCGAACAAGGGCATACGTACCGCGCTTGTCCCCAAAAGAACAATCGCCAAGATCCTCCTAGAGCTTCCTTGGTTGAAATCCAAGGGGAGGAGACTCACCAAACTCACCACAAAGGATCTCCTCTATGCCATGCTTGGGGAAAGGTAAGAGAACATGATGCTTTTATTCTCTTTGACCCTGGTTCTACTCACAATTGTATATCTATAGAGTTGGCCACCAAGCTAGGGATACAAGCCTACGAGATGGGAGATGTCCTACCCGCAGACAGTGCTTTCAAGGAGCAAGAAACTTCATTCACTCCCTTAATCAAGAAATTGAGGCTTCATGTTCAAAGCTATGTGGACAAAGAGGACTTCTTTATCTCTCCTCTCAAGCATGAGGATGTAATCCTAGGGGCACCATGGTTTGACCGCCTGGCTGCCAATGTTGAATTTCCTGAAAGGAGAATCTCCTTTAAGTTCAGGGAAAAAGACATGTATATAGATGCTAAGGAAATGGGTAACACTATCCCCATTGTACATACACTAGCTTTCAACAAGTCAATAAAGAGCTCTATTTCCGTGTACATGATTTTTGTTAAAGATTTTCAAAATGAACCAAATGCTTTAGCAAAAGAAAGTAAAAGCAACCAAAAGGAATTAGAGTTATCCAATTTTCTCAAGGGGTTTCAAGATGTTTTTATTGACGACATCCCTTGTGAGCTACCTCCTAAACGAGGTAATGATGACCATGCAATTGAACTTCTTCCAGGAACTTCACCGCCTAACAAACCTCCTTATAGAGTTTCTCAAGCTCAACAAGAGGAGATTATGCGGCAAGTGCATGAGTTAGTTGAGAAGGGCATGGTTAGGCCTAGCTCATCTCCATTTTGCTCACCTGTGCTATTAGTGCAAAAGAAAGACGGCACATATCTTATGTGTGTCGACTATAGAGCACTAAATAGGATCACTATCAAGAATAGGTTTCCCGTTCCACGGGTAGAAGACCTATTTGATAAGCTACAAGGATCGATCTACTTCGGTAGGATTGACCTAAAAAGTGGCTATCACTAAATAAGGATAGTTGATCAAGACATTGTAAAGACCGCATTTTGCACCACATTTGGTCTTTACGAATACATTGTCATGCCTTTTGGCTTGACCAATGCACCAGCCACATTCAACCGCTTGATGGAGAAGCTGTTCAGGCCTCATCGAACCTTCACTGGAGTGTTCTTTGATGATATTGTCATCTACTCTAATTCATTAGACGAACACAAGCAACACCTCCAGGTAATATTTCAAGTTTTAAGAGAGAATAAACTTTATGTTAATCGAAATAAAAGTGATTTTTTCTTGCAAGAGATTCAGTATTTAGGTCACATTATCTCTCAAGATGGCATCCAAATGGATCCATCCAAGTTAGAGGTAATAAAAGGATGGCCTAAACCAAGGAATCTTCATGAACTAAGAAGCTTTATAGGTATGTGTGCATAATATAGACGCTTCATAGAAAAGTTCTCACAAATTGCGGGATCATTACATGACCTAACAAAGAAAAGCGTTAGGTATACATGGTCTGCTAAGAAGAACAATGCGTTCGAAAAGCTTAAAGAAAAGCTTATCTCTCAACCTGTGCTTACACTACCGGATCTCTCAAAACCATTTGAGGTCCAATGTGATGCTTGTGGTGATTGACTTGGAGCTGTTTTGCTCCAAGAGGGGCACGCCATAGGCTATGAGATTCAAAGGCTCGACCCTGTTGAGCAAGCTCTAGGCATTTATGAAAAGGAACTCCTTGCAGTTCTACATGCCTTAGACTCATGGAATCACTATTTATTGGGGACTCCTTTCATTCTGCGAACGGATCACCAAAGTCTTAAGTACTTCATGACGCAGACCAAGCTCTCCGACAAACAAATGAGGTGGGCAAATTTCCTTTCGCAATTTCATTTTCATATTGCTCACATTGCTGGCAAGCATAATCAAGTAGCTGATGCACTCTCAAGACGGCCAAGAGTGAATGCGGTTTCCATAGCAACTCACAATGATCTATCTTCAATGATAGATAAGTATGCTATTGATCCCGATTTTAGAGATGTGAGTTCAGCCCTTGCATTAGGGAAGAAAGAAGAACCATTTACTTTACAAGATGGTTATCTTCTCTACGGCAATAGACTATGTGTTACTAACTCAGTACGTGAGAAATTAATGTATGAATCACATGCTCCACCTTATGCGGGGCATAGAGGGATTCAATCTACCTTAAAGGGAATTGAAACATATTTCTATTGGCCTACCATGAAAGTGAACATACAAGAGTATGTTTCTAAATGTGTGGTATGCCAAAAGACAAAATTTGATAGAGGAAAGCAACTTGGATTGCTTCAACCCTTGCCAATCCCTAATTCACCATGGGAGAGCATATCCATCGATTTTATGTTTGGATTGCCTAAGTCTATCCATGGGAATACGGGAATATGGACGATAGTAGACAGGTTCAGTAAACAAGCTCATTTTATACCTGTCAAAAAGACTATCAAAGCCCATCAAATGGCAACCCTCTTCATTTCACAAATTTTCAAGTACCATGGCTTGCCAATGTCCATAGTGTCGGATAGAGATCCTAGAATGACCAGTAATTTCTGGAAGGGTCTCTTTGAGAATTTAGGGACAAGGATAAACTTCTCTTCGGCCTATCATCCACAAACGGATGGCCAAAGTGAAATATCTAACCTAACAATTCTCGATCTACTAAAAGCCTATGTAACGGAAGTAGATCAAAGATCCCAATGGGAGAAGTACTTACCCTTAGTGGAGTATGCTTACAATAACACTGTACATACTTGAACGGGAAAAGCACCTTTCAAGGTAATTTAGGGGAGATCAAAAAGTCCCTTGCTACTTAAGGTACATGGGAAGATCTTCGCTGCAGATGAGTATAGCCGAGACCTACAAGAATCTTTTCAAAAGATTAAGGATGCTATCTCTATCTCACAGCAAAGGCAAAAGGCTGCTGCTGACAAGCATAGAAGAGCCCAAGCCTTTAAATAAAATGATTGGATCTTATTAAAGTTTCCCAAGGCTCGATTAAGGCACACGACGGGCAAGAATCCTACGAGATGCTAAGCTAGAAAAAAGGTACTTTGGTCCCTTCCAGATTCTTAGGCCAATCAATGAGATGGCCTATCAATTCAAGTTGCCCAATCATTGGCTCATACACAATGCTTTCCATGTGAGCCTATTAAAGCCTTACAAAGGAGAGCCACCTCAAGAACCAACTATTGAAGACCCACCGGAGATCGAGGACCAAGAAGAGGTGCTGCAGCCCGAGACCATTCTCCGACATGAAGACAAGGTATTAAGAGGCAGTAAGACTATCCGATGATATTTTATTAAGTTTAAGAATTATCCTTTTGAAGAGGCTAGATGGATACAAGGTATACAATTAAAGGATAACCTAAACCTTGTCAATGCTTACAATGCTTCCCAAGAGTAAGCAAATGTACAAAATGTTAAAAATGAACAAAGTTTTTTTTGTCTTATAAGACTCTCTTTTTCTTTATTGTGCACAAAAATGAAGTAGTATGCATGCTTAGATCAAGTTTGCGGAGACGATGTCTCCCAAACACCAAGTAAAGCTTGCCACTCTACTTTGGAAGACTGATAGGACTAATGTGCAGACATGCTTGCGGCAACCTCAGGCTCTCAAGTGCCAAATGGACTAGTCATCCATTGTGGAATGACGTCGTAGGGTAACATAGGAATCCTCTACCCGCTAAGAAAAGGACTCATGAATATGCTTTATCTTCTCTACACCATAGTCGAGGAAGACTATGATTTCAAGAGAGAGGTAATGTCATAATAATCAATATCTAATTCTCCTAAATGATTTTCTCAGTTAAACTGATCATTTAATATGGGGAAGTGCCAGGGGAGAAAAAGCTAGAATATTGGTTAAGCTAGCAGACCGGCCACAGTAGGGATCCAAAGGGGGGGGCATCTGCAAAATATCCATGTGCAACAATGGGCTAAAAAGACCCTAAGGTTCAGCCCATTAAGACTTCCAAAATGCTAAGGTTCCAAAATTCAAAGGTTGTGTCCAAAGGTCAACCATAGGGGAATTGGATGCTTTGTGTGTGTCCAAAAAAGTCTTTGCATATCCCTACATAGGAGGGGGCGAGCCTAGCATGTAGGGGATGAGAGAGAAAGCCACACACACACACACAAGCTCCCTTTACACAAAGGGAATGAGGGACACATGTCAGCTCCCTAGGCCAGATGCCCACAAGGTGTACCCAATTCCTATTGGATGGCCTTGGAGGTGGACCAATGAGAATTAGGCTAGAGTAAATCTAGTTTAATTAATTTAAAAACACTTAACCAATGGCTTGCCTGATTCCTATTGGCCAGGAGGCAAAGGGGTCCAATGAGAGTTTAGTTTAATTATTAAATTACCTAAAGCGCTCTCACAAAAGGGGAAAGGGGGACACATGTCAGAAGGCTATCACTTATGCTACTTAATTGTGATAGGCTAGCTCTGGGCAGGTCCAATGGGAGGATAGCAAGAGCATTTAGCAAGAGGGATCGCCCAAGAGAGAGAGGGGGGGGCTGATTTTTGCAAGGCATTATCACACACACACACTCTCACACAGTCTATGTGAGAAATAAAGAAGACTATCTCTTCCCAAGATTTAATGGAGAAATCATCACCTACTCCAAGCTTGTGAGATAGAAGCCTACATCGACACACTCTTGGCATGTGGATGCATATCCAACCAAGAGCCAAGCTTCAATGCATGCTCAACTCCTCTACCATGCTAATTACTAAGCTAAGATATGCTAATATGAGTGATTATGTGAGGAGATGTACATCTTTCTCGTAAGATACTCCTTCTTCCTCTCAATCTACTCTCATACCCTGCTAGCTCTCACCATCTTCAAAGGTGTGTGAGGTCTTGGGTCTGAGACCGGGGATAATTGATGTTGTGTTTGCTAAGTGTTTTGCTTAGTGCATGAAGCTTTCATCTTCATTGCACTAGCTAGTCTTGAAGGAACACAAAGAATTGTATTGTACAATGTCTCTCTTTATGGGAGAAACCATAATACAAAGCCTTTTCGAGGGGGGACCGGCTCCATGCAAATCCGGTCCTCAACTGTTGTCAATAGCTTAATTTCTCTCTCTTTTGAAAGTATTGTTCATGCTATCTAACTAGGTGTTATGCTTTTTGTTGCTCTCTCCACCCAAGCACTCTTGTAATTTTCATTAGGAATCTATTCTAATGAAATGCCCACTATGTTCATGCTAATTTCCGCTACACACAAGTTTTTAGGCCATTAAATGTTACAGATGTGAATCTCTCGTCCCTTGGATTTATTGATTTTGGATAGTGTTTATTTGAGCCCGCCGTTATCTTGAATTGATAGTGCACTGTTTTTGTGACACTGCTTAGCTGAGATGCAGCTGCGCCAGTTGACGATGTCAATATGACTGTCTTGTTCTGTTGTACAAACCTGGTCGTCATGTATTTGATGAGGAATGACTTTTCGAATTCTGGGACGCCCATGATAATGTGGAGGCCGGATGCTTTGGTGGATGTGTCTTCAAATATCTTATGTTGTTCAGGAGTCAGTGCTACGTTATGGACATAGGCGAACTCTGTTAGAAGCTGTAGCATGTTATGCCTACTAGTTTCCGTGGTATCATTCATCTATACACGGCTTGAATGAATTAGATTCTCGCGGTTCACAAAGAGCTCCTGGTGGATCAGATTCACAATGTGCACCGTGTTCTTGTTCAAAAGCATGTTTCGTTGTGTGTACTCGTTGATGTACATCTCGAGGTCCTCCTCGTCTCTTATTAACTGTTGGATTTTGCACTATGTAAAGTAACAAGACATTGGGTTTTCTTGCGAGATCAGATTGGACTCGGTTCTAAATGTTGCCTTCTATAGCAGTATGTTAAAGGAGAATCCCTCCAGTTGGTGGCCAGGGTGGTATTTGATGAATCATACCAGCCGGTGATTTTCTAATTATGAGTTGTTGTAGGCATCGTACAACTGGCTCTTCTTAGTTCCTATGGTGTTGTTCTTGATCTTAAAATTTTTGTGGTACATGCAGAACGTGTATTTCTCTAGCTGCAGAGGTGGCTATGAGTTGATATATTCCACGGATTTGCTTCTTGTCATGATCGGAATTTGCAGGCAATTGAGTGTTGCCTCTTTTGTTGAAATTGGCTTGGACATTATTGATATTGCAATTACACGGAGAGTGACCTTGTCTAATCCATTCAGGCCGAGCCTCGCTACGTTCTCCTCTGATAGATTCAATGGACCCATTGGCTCTGTCTTCATTGTGTACTTTAGCAGGTAGTGAGATATAGATGAGTTGGCCCACACGTTGGATGCTCATGTGCGCTCCCCACAGCAGCAAGGTTGTCGGGTGGTACGGAACTACGTTATGGTGTTCATCTCCGGGCCAATAGTACAACCATCTTGATGTTTGTGGGTCCATTACGGGCTTGGTTGATAGTTGAGGACTAAATGGAAAGCCGTATTTGCATGCAAAGTGTTGGCCCATTACCCTGCAGGTGGACTTGCATCTGTGAATTTGTTTTCTTGTGACGGCGAGATGATGTAAATGGTTTGAGAAATTCAAAGGAGGCTGCTATGGTGCAGGTATGTACGATGCTATTTCACCTGCTACCGATTCAATGTCACCTCGAGAAACCCACAAAAATAGATGAGCATGTAGCGATCCTCGGTTTTGTATCTCGTACCTTAAAAGATGATGCTCTATTTCGCCCAAGACTTTGCTTCCCCCAAAAATGTGGTTGTTCAAGAAGGTGTGCAGATGTTCATGGAATAGCACGACACACTCGACGGGACAATCTTTCCATGGGTAGCTTCCATTGAAAGGATGAGCGATATTCTTGATTAGTGTAATTTTGTTCCATCTGCTATCTGTGACTTCGTCCGCTGTAAATGTTAGGAACATATTGGGTAGGCCCCACAAGTCAACCATTGGGATGAGATCTTTGAGGTTCTTTTGAGGCCATGATGAAGTGCCAGGGATTATCAACGGAAGCTTGTATCTTATAATGTTCCTTACTGTATCTTGGCTGGATGCATTCTTGTGCTTCCTCTTATACGTGTCTATGTCATGCTACAACATCGTCGTGTTTGTAGAATTGGATATCATGATTGCTCTCTTGAGTTGGTACATGATGAGTAGGTATGGCTTTACAAGGTATACACAGAGAATAGCATGTTGATCCTCATCCTGATGTAGTCACTGAATCGGGTGTCTCCTTCGTAGTTTTTGCGTCCGAACAGGAATAAAAAATGAAACACAGCTTTTTCTATTGTCACGTCTTTGGCCTCTAAGTGGCTAGCAAGCATCCCATTGTACCTAAATATTGTCATACGCTCAATAGGCTTGAGCCCTCACAAAGCTTTACTAAGCCATAGTTGCGAGAGTCTGTTCTGGTATAGGCCCTTCTTCTTGAGGTGGTGTACGTGTTTTCAAGAATGGTCATCTCAGATTGCACTTTTGCAAAAGGCTCTGTTTCTGAGTGGCTTGTTATGATTGACGCAACAGCATCTGGTTTTAGCACACAAAAAGTGGTTTTTTTGTGGGGTTGCTCTGCCACAGTCTTATACATCTGGATAATTGGATTATGGAGTAAGTTGTAGTCCAAAATGTCTGATAAGCATGAGGACGTGAGCTACTTTGACAGCTATTGTAGATTTGCAGAGAGGGTCGTCGAGCAAGGATCTTTTTTCAAGTATGTCGGATGCTACAGCGTTTGCAGAGCTTATGACATTTAAAGAAATGTCAATTATACTGAGGAATTGAGTGTGAAGCTGGTTGGATTCCAAGATACATCGGACATAGTCTAGTAGCAGTACTACTATGCTTTTGGTCCTGATGTCTTTGTCGCAGCTGGAGCAACATGACCAATGTATCGATACTCCTTCCTTCTCGGTAACGTCTAGGAATATCATGCTAGCTAGACTAACACGGGTATTGTCTAATATTTTCTTTCGGAGGCGAGTTTTTGAGAATGTGGAAGTTCCGCAACCGGCACAAACTGTAATGTTTTTGGATGCAGCGATGCACTAATCTTGCCAACGTCATGATAGAATGTCAATTTCAAGCCACGAACTTGCAGCTGCACTCGGACTCTCTTTCCTCTTTTTTCTTGTTCGTTGTTTTGCTACTTGTCTCTTTCTTTTCCGAGTGAGTTTGTCCATCACCATGTTTGAGATTTGAAAGCATTAATTACAATATAAAACATCCTATCCATTAGAGTTTCTTAATTGCAATTTGGTTTTTCAATGATGCAGGAAATGCAGTACGTGCTGGCATGCCAGTGCTCATTAAAAAAGGAAAAAACCATACGCAAGTATGGTGGGGAGGTGGCACCATCCTCACCCAAGTTTTATAAACCATCGGCAACGTGCCATTCCCTGGTCACCTTTTTTCACCTCTAGTGTTGGGGGGACACCAATGCTTCTCCTCCAATGTTGGAGGGATACCTTTCCATCGGTTGAAATTTCTTGCTCTGCTCGTGTTTTTATGAGACTTGGGTGTGTGAGTAGATATTAAAGTATATCCTGTTCGAATTCCAAAAAAACCATCGTTGACAGGAAACTAACAAGATATTATGTTAACCCTCACGGCTCACGGACACCCCATCACCTACGACGGACGTGTATTATGTATTTGGTAGAGTCAGGTACCGGGCTTGTCGGACCAATAGGAAAAGGGTAAGAGTGATCGCCGATGAGAGGCGCACTCTAACTGGGACATTCAAGGGATTAGTTGGCTAAGCATGGGCGCCCAAGTGTGAATGGGGTGAGCTCATATAAAAGCCAACTAAACCTAAAATTCACTCATTCTCTCATTTGTGCAATAGAAGAGTGCTCTTGCTCCATCTCTATCTCCATCTTCTTCTTCTTCACCTCCTTGTGTGTGTGTTTATGTGTGAGAGAGAGAGAGGGAGAGTGTGTGTGCGATCGAGCATTATGAAGGCACGACGGCGGCGAAGTGGTTGAGTGCGGCACGACTGCAGCTTCTTCTTCATTGCGGCGAGGAATCCACTACGAAGGCGAGCGTAGAGCGGTGAGTGACACACCCTTTGCTCTCTTGAGCTTGCTAGTTTAGGCTTGTTGTGTGCTTGGAGCCATTTGTGGCTCGCACACGGTGTATCGGCAAGTCCTTTGCTTTGACAGTGCGGCAAGGAGTGCACATTTTTGGTGCCGCTGTCGGGGAAATGCCCTACACTAAGCTCGGTTAAGCACTTTACGTTTTCTTGTGGTGCAATTTCTATCATAGGAAAGGTAGAGAATGAGTGTGTGTAGTTGTGTAGAGAAGGATTTGTGAAGAAGGAAGGTGTGTGGTTGTGTGTAGAAGGTTTTTTGTTACACTGTACTGTCTTTTTTGTTTTCTGTTAAAGAAGGAGTTACATTTTTTTTGCAATGTACTGTTAGAATTAAGGTATTAGCTATGGAATGTTAGTTCTGTAAGGTTCAATGTTTATTCTGTAAGGTTAGTTTTGTAGATCTGTTAGCTACTATAGTACTGTGTAAACAGTGTTAGAGTGTGTGTGGCACTATCTACATTAGCTGTAAGTAGATAAGTTAGGTGTAGGTTAAGTGTGTGTGTGCGCGCGCGCGGCGCGGCCGCGGCGACTTTATAAAAAAAAAAAAAAATTAAAATTAAAATTTATTTTTGCGTTGGGGATCATTCCCCAAGCTCAAGCCCAAACCCAGACCTTAGACCTCAATTTTAAAAAATAGTTTATACACCTTTTTATATTTAAAAGCTATTTTTAGGATTTCGAGGACTATAAAAACTATTTTTAGGATTTCGAGGGCTTCACGTAGCCAAATAGAGATCTGTAAAGCACGGCACGTTCCTTTAGCTAAAACGCTCGTCTTGAGCTATTACACGCCATATTTTGTGGCTCGGTCACAAAAAATAACCAAAAATAACGAAAAACTTGGGTTATAAACAACTTAGAAAAAAAAAAAAAAAAACTAAGTGAGCGGCCTTCACGGGCACTCACCAGCGCGCTTAGAGTGTGGAAGTCATATGAACCTACGCTCTGGACGAGTGTTAGAGCACGAGCATATTGGTAGTGCCTCCATTTACGCGGGCACCCATTATTCCTCCACCCTAGGTTCTGGACCTTCGGCCGGGACTCAAGGTAGCGCGACCCAAGATCCTCATATCGCGTCTAGTGATTCTTCCTCTGACTACGAAGTCATGGAGGGGTATCCTACACCAAACCCTGATAGTTCAAGTCAAGACATGCATGCCATGGGCCCACGGCCCGGGTCCAGCGTGTTTAGCCGCTTAAAAGAGACCCTTAGTAGAGCTACTCGCTCCGAACATGCGGTTAATGAAATAAATGAAGGGAGTGGGGAAGTAAATTCGTCATTCATGCCTAAAATAGACTCTATGCTTCTTGAGAGTGTGCATGTGAATGTTCCATCCACCGTGCCTGCTGATCCTTTAGGACTATCTCCCTCTGAGGTTTTACTACCCGATGGTAGGAGTCTTGCCGAAGTACAAGAGATCGAACGCTATATGCAAGCAACAAGGGAGAGGGAAATTGAGAACCTACGAGGGCTAGAACAAAGTCGAGCCCTGAAAGCAAAGGCTCCTATGAAAACAATCATACCAGCCGAGCAACCGAGTGCTCCCAAGGTAGCAGTCACGGAGGGGCAAGCAATGGGGAGCAATAATGCTCCCACTTCAAGGGAAACCTCCAGCACGCCAAGCCTAGATGGGATATTCCTAAACGAAAATTGGGAGTATGACCTACAAGCAGAAGCTTTAACTAATTGGTACACAGGACACACCTATCATGTGGGTTGGTTAGATGTTCTACAATCCACATCGGGTGCTACTAGCATAGATGAGCAACAACAGAAAGTCTGTGATGTCCTCCATAGGATTGTCGAGTTAGAAGGACAGAACACAGGGATCAACATGCCTTCAACAGGCCTAATGAGATTCTTGGATACGGGAAAGGCCAACCAACCAACCCTGTCACAAATGGAGACCCCCTCAGTGAGCCCCATTGATCCTCCATATGTTGTTTCGCCAGGAGCCTCAATACAATCTGAGCCCACAAGTGGCAGCTTTACCTTCCCAGATCTAGCTCATCTTTCTCTTAATGACACTACGACTACCATGCATATCCCAATGGTGAGCATGACAAGAAGTACACCATGGAGTTCATTTGTTAACACTGCGTCGATGCCTAGTAGCACAATGCCCCCAACTATACCTACATGTATGTATCAATCATGTGCACCTGTCGTACCTCAGCCTCATGTAGCTCCTACACCTCCGATTATTCCAAGAGCTTACAGACCACAATGGAATTATCCAAGCTCTTATACAAGTGGATCCATGCCATTTAATAATAACATGCCATATCAAGCACCCCCTATGCCTAGGGCCACGCCTGTAAACTTTGGACCACCGTCTGGTACACCACCATACGAAATATGGGACCCAAGAGCCGCGCGTATGCCAAGGCCAAGGCCAACTCCCATCTCACATGTGGTTCCGGGAGCACATACACCCATTATACCTGCTCAAATAGGAGATTTGGCAGCATTTGCTCAAACTATCGGTCGCTCTATTGCAGAAAACATGTGTAGTGCACCTGATAGAGAGCCTAGGAAGGCAGTTCAAGTAGCTAAGCTCACACAGAAATTCAATGGAGACAGAGATGCTAGAAAGCATATGGAAGTCTTTGAACATGTGTGCGATTCCTTGGAAGAGCACAATGAGCTACATAAGTGTAAGGCTTTGAGTTTGACTCTAAGCGGAAAGGCTGGAGATTGGTATAGAACCTTAAGAGTAGAAGAGAAAACGATCTACTCTATTCTTAGGAGACTGTTCTTAAAAGAATACATACGAGAGGGAGTACTTTGGGGTGTAGCCTCTCAGCTCCAGAAATCCCAACGAGAAGAAGGTGAATCCGTGAGAGACTTCATTAGTCGCCTAAAGAATTTGAATTCTCGATGCAATCCAAACGAGCGATTCAACAACAACCAATTGCTCGATAGATTCATTAGGGGACTACGACATGAAAGTATCTATAATGGCCTAGTCATTAGAGGTATCACTACTTGGGAAGCAGTCACCATGAATGCAATCCAATTGGAGGATAATTTAATGATTGCAGGAGAAAGAGTGTCCGCCGAGCCAAAGTCTAGTAGCTCGCAAGCGTCAGGGCATGAGCCAATGAAGATAAAGCCAATCTTGAAAGAGCAAACGATATCTGAGATGACTTTGGCAGATCTCACAAAGGCCATCCAAGAAAGCCTTAGGGGTAATCGTGCTCCACAAAACACTCATATGTATCCAAGAAGGGAGCAACAATGGTGCTCAATTTGCTTGGGCCCACATACTACGAGTGAATGCCCTACTTTCAGAGTAAAGTTTAACGGGACTTGTAAGGCGTGTGGTAGGTATGGCCATCAAGCGAAGTGAATGCCCTACTTTCAGAGTAAAGTTTAACGGGACTTGTAACGCGTGTGGTAGGTATGGCCATCAAGCGAAGGATTGCCTAATGCTTAAACGCATCATGGAAAATAGACCGCCTATAGCTTGGGCAGACTCACCTCGAGTTCCTGCATTGATGCCTACCCCACCCATGGAGCAACAGTTGCCATTACAGCACATGGTCCCTAGAACCCAAAATGTGGTCCAAACCACACCATTGCCACCTCCAGTGCTAGGACCGCAACCCCCTCATCCAAGAGTTACACCTATGAACCAAATAGGTTGTGAGTCATCTAGTACTTATGTAGATTGCGAAGAGGACATAGACTCTAGTATCACCTATGGAGTCGACATGCTTGAGGAGTGTCCCATATACTATATGGAAGACCATTGGGGACAAATAAAACCGGTATATCAAGCTACTGCGCTAGCATCAAGAGGCCAAAACATTAATAGTTTTGCCAGGAGACCACCTCTTCAGTGCTACGAATGTGGTGGACCACATCGAGTAGCTGAGTGCCCCATTAGAATACAAAAGAATGCCGCACTAATGCAAACAAGTCAAGGGAGTGCATTGGCAATGCCAATACTCACTTGTAATCGTTGTGGCATAGATCATTTGATCGCACAGTGTCCTAACAATCCAAACGCACCGAAAATCACACCATTGAACATAATAGAGATCGTTGATGGGACACCACCAACTATAAACATAGCACCAATGAATGCACTCACACGGTCGATGCTCCAAAAGCAAAATTACATCCTCGAAGAGAGAGATGCTGCGTCCATTGGCCGAGCGAGAAAGAAGAAAACACGAAGAAAGAAATCCCTTAATGCTTATAGCTCAAAACCTAGTTCAAAGACTAACATAGGGACAGGAGAGGATCCCGTGTATATGAATGACCCTGAGGATGACTCAGATTCGATAGAGACCACGGAGACCAAAACTGTTACTACAAAGGAAAAAGCCAGTGAGGAGGATCACGAGAGGGAATTACGACGAACACCAAAAGAGTATTCAAAGTTAAACTACCCAGTTGCGAACCCTCAAGATAAGCCACGAGAGACAAAAAATGAGGATTGCAAGAGAAAGATTGGAACCTATCCAAACCCAACAGTGGAAATTGAACGAGTCCAACAACTGAGGGGTTTGGTGGAAGAAACTCAACGAACATTAGAACCTGAAGCCAAACACATCCAGATGTCAGACACAGTGTTTCCCACACAAGTTCAACCTCACAAGAACTACAGGCCGTTAGCTATACCCAGTATCATTCGGGAAGAGAGTGAGGGTAGGACATCTGAAAGTGGACACACACCTTTCCTACTAGAGAGAATGTTTGGTGAGGGGATGCCCGACCCCCTTGAGGAAGTGGAGATTCCATCTTCACCATTCTCTTGTCAGGGTCCTACGTCCCACAAGATTCCATTAAATGTTGCCAAATTGATGGATTTCATGTCTTCAGAAGTTAGAACCACCATCATGTCCAAACTATATAAAGACCCCGAGCTAGTCTCAGCTCTTCGAGCCTTCCTCAATGGAGAATTACAGGCCGGATTACCACAGTTTGCACATATGAACAAACCTGACTCGATAATGAATGATGAGGAACATTTAGCACCACCATCTGACCTAGCGGGACATGAATCTGTAATTGAAGTACCCGTTAACAAGTTGGGGCAATACTTTGAAGGTGATGAATCTAATGCTACTCTACCAATCACTACTAAAGGATTAACTGTAAAGGGGGTCCTTGACGGTGGTGCGGGAGTCAGCATGGTGACAAAGAGTTGTTGGGAGTCTATGGGGCGACCTCACCTCGAAGCCACAAGCGTAGTGGTAAAAATGGCTAATGGATCTATTGTTACGCCTATTGGAATGCTAAAGGATCTCAGAATCAAGGTCTTGGGACACAAGGTAAGGCAGACTTTCATTGTTATGGATTTTTCCAATCATCCTATGTCATTTGAGATGATCTTAGGGCGTCCATTCATGAGGGAAGCAAAAATGGTGCATGACTGGTCCAAAAACCACGTCTACTTACAGTTCCAAGACTCTGTCATTCGAGTTGATCTTTTAAGTGGTCGAACGCATCCTCTAGGAAATAAATTCATCATTGATAATCGATCAGACACAACAATTCACTCAGCTCCATTACAGTATTGTTACACGTGTAACGAAGACACGGATATTGGGAAGAACTCTCCTTATATGGATATCCTACCCGGAATGGTTGAGTCAGACAATGTCGATTGGGTACACCTAGCTGCAACTATAGATACATGGGGAGCTAGAGGAACAACTTGGGTAACACTTGAGGGGGATGAAATGCCTGTACCCTTAAATATGCTACAAGAAATGCATATCTGTGCGCTCCTTGCCACACTGTCGAAGCAAGGGACTTGCCGATACACCGTGTGCGAGCCACAAATGGCTCCAAGCACACAACAAGCCTAAACTAGCAAGCTCAAGAGAGCAAAGGGTGTGTCACTCACCGCTCTACGCTCGCCTTCGTAATGGATTCCTCGCTGCGATGAAGAAGAAGCTGCAGTCGTGCCGCGCTCAACCGCTTCGCCGCCGTCGTGCCTTCGTAATGCTCGATCGCACACACACTCTCCCGCTCTCTCTCTCTCACACACACACACACACACACACAAGGAGGTGAAGAAGAAGAAGATGGAGATGGAGATGGAGCAAGAGCACTCTTCTATTGCACAAATGAGAGAATGAGTAAAAATTAGGTTTAGTTGGCTTTTATAGGAGCTCACCCCATTCACACTTGGGCGCCCATGCTTAGCCAACTAATCCATTGAATGTCCCAGTTAGAGTGCGCCTCTCATCGGCGATCACTCTTACCCTTTTCCTATTGGTCCGACAAGCCCGGTACCTGACTCTACCAAATACATAATACACGTCCGTCGTACGTGATGGGGTGTCCGTGAGCCGTGAGGGTTAACATGCCCCCCTTCCTGATGTAGATTCCGTCCTCGGAAGCTATTGAGTTGAAGCTGGTTCGTCGAGGTGGAAGAGCATTTGAGATGAATTTCCTTAGCCTTCTTCAGTCACTGCAAAATCCAACAACATTGGCACAGTAATGGCATTCTCTTAAAAAGCATATGCAGTTTTAGGTAGACAAATTGATTGGTAAAAGAATTTCAAACAATTTGTCAGCAATGAACATTAAATTGCAATGTAATCAAATGCATAAACAGATGTAAAGGTAGAAAATTAAACAAGTCTGGGGTCGCTAATTTGACGGTCGAAAGGCACTAGAGATCGAATATTAATACCATGGGTAAGCTTCTTAATTTTCTCTGGTCAATTAAGTTGTTTAATCGTGAGAGCCAAGTATTCATGTTCGAGGGCTGACTAGAGGCTATATCTAGAAGACTTTGTAGTTAAGCTACCATAAAAGGAATTTCTCATGAAATCATCGCCTGACTGATTACTTTTTCTTTGACCCCCCAAAGTCTTTTCACATTGATTCAATTATGATGTGTGTGCTTATTTTGTATGCCTTGGGTTTTTTGCTTTTCAAGAAAAAGCGCCCACACTGGGAACCTCTAGGGCTCTAGTACCATAGGCGATACATGTGAGTGAAGTACCAAATCAAGCTAAGATTTCTCTTCCAGCTTAAAATTTTACATTGTGGCACTTTGATTTTTTGTTTGTTCATTTTCAGCATTTTAATTTTGTAACTTTGGGGGGTCATATAACATTGTTACCCTCCCCAGGCTCATCACATTAGTAAACTCCCTTTATAATACTTAAGCTAAAGGTCAATAGGGTTAAGCCCACTAGAAAGCCCTAGTACATTTCATACAATGCTGCCTAAATCGGATTAAGAACCTAAGTAACCATTGCTTATTAGGAAGGCATTCCCCATGGTATTAAGAGAAGATTTCTAATACCTAGCTTGGTCAAACTAGCTTAGTCGGACTGCTTGATTTTTAAACCTAGACAAGTGATGATGACAAAACATTACATTGAATTAAATTTTTGATACTAAGCAAATGCGGTGAATATTATGCTACCAATCACAATTAAAGCAGACAATCATAGATGCAAAAAAGATAAAGGGCAATGCTAATGGACAAGAAACACCTGTTTGTGTCGATGGTCGCGCTTGATTTGAAGTGTGACTCGTGATAAAGATTCCATGAAGGTCCAAATCCTATCAATAGCAACACGCTCCTGTACACACTATGAAACACAAACAATACCTCTAGGAGGCACATCAGTGGGAAAAGAGAAATTTGCTAATCACTCAACTCTAAAACAGTCATGACATAGGTTTCTGTTTCAGTGTACCGGATGTAAATGTGTAGGTCTGAGTCAATGTTTTGACTTTTAATGTGCATACTCGTTTGCTAATTGCTCTTGCTCTTTATTTTTTGTTTTTATTTTTGTGAGTATAAAGCTTTATATGTACATTCCCTAAGATTGGAGATTAAGAGGTCAGGGAAAAAGGTTGAGAGGGAAGCAAGTGAATAATGGATGTCCACAAACACTCCCCCCTTCCTTGGGTAGATCATACCATTTGAAATGAGCTTATCACCCTTTGAAACCAATTGTTCCAGTTGGTAATAGGTGAGGATTTTTGCCAGTAGTTTTCTATTACCCTAGGTGCCTCGTCAAGCTGTAAGGGTGGTAAGGTACTCTCCCAGGATCGAACTTGAAGTGGTTCATCAGGTGATTCTTGAACACTGGGAGGTGTGGATTCTTTTGTAGCTTCATACCGGTCCACTACTAAAGATGGAGGCTGTGTAGAAGCTTTTACCTCTATGGATGTATTACATGAGGAGCTAGAATCTTCATGGGACTCCCCCCTTCCTGAGCTAGGTGGAACAAATCGTTCTTTCTTTGGTACCCAAACTAGCTCGGGAGCGGGTGTGTAGCATTCTGTGATTTTTTTCTTTCCACGATCATTGATTCGTTTTGGAGCTACGGGATTGGGCTCACTTGGGTCAGGTGATAGGTAAGAGCACAATCTACGTTTTGGTACCCAGATTTGATCATTTCCTTGATAGTAGCCTTGGGCTTCCAATAGTCGTTTGGGATCCATTGCAACATTTTCTTACTTTTCTTGGAGCGAGTGGTACGTTTCTTACAAGGCTTCTATTTTTTTGCACTAGCTATGGTCGCTAAGGAAGCTTTAGGGACCCACTTGTATGTTTTTTTCGTTACATTAGGATGAGTCTTGTCGGAAGCGATATGCATTGCTTGTAGCATATTTAAGGGTATAGGCATTTCATCCCCCTCAGGTGTTACCCAGGTCGTCCCCCTATTTCCCCAAGTGTCTATGGTTGATGCTAGGTGGACCCAGTCCACATTGTCCGACTCAGTCATCCCAGGTAGGATATCCATATAAGGAGAATCTTGGCCAATGTCTGTATCCTTCTTACAAGTGTAACAATATTGTAGTGGGGCCGAGTGAACTGTGGTGTCAGAGCGATGATCAATAATGGTTTTACTCCCTAAGGGGTGTACCTTACAAGTCACCAAATCCACTCTAAGGACAGAGTCTTGGAATTGCAAATAGACATGATTTTTAGACCAATCATGAACCATTTGTGCTTCCCTCATGAATGGTCGTCCTAAAATCATTTCATATGACATAAGGTGTTTAGAGAAATCCATTACAATGAACGTATGTCGTACCTTGTGTCCTAGAACTTTGATCTTAAGATCCTTGAGCATCCCCATAGGTTTGGCTATGGTACCATTTGCCATCTTTACCACAATGTTAGTAACACTGAGGCGGGGTTTTCCCATTGATTCCCAACAATCTTTTGTAACGATGCTAACTCCCGCACCACCATCAAGAATTCCCTTTATAGTTAATCCCTTGGTGGTGATGGGTAGGGTCGCATTAGACTCGTCGCCTTCAAAATACTGCCCTAATTCGTTAATGGGTACCTCGATCACAGACTCGTGTCCATCTAAGTCAAGTGATTGCACATGATTTTCCTCATCAATCATAATCGAGTCAGGCCTATTTGGTTGCGCAAACTGCGGTAATCCCGTTCGTAGCTCTCCGTTAAGGAATGCTCAAAGTGCAAGGAATAACTCAGGATCTCCATACAGCTTTGCTATGATCGTGGTTCGGACCTCAGAAGACATGAAGTCCACTAGTTTGGCAACATTCATTGGCGTTTTGCAGGGTGTAGGTCCTTGACTAGGAACTGGTGAGGATGGAATCTCATACTCCTCAATGGGATCAGGTATTCCTTCGTTAAACATCCTTTCCAACAAGAAGGGTGTATGCTCACTTTCTGATGTCCCGTCCTCACTCCCTTCTTGGATGATACTAGATATGGCTAACGGTCTATGGTTCATGTGGGGTGGATGAACTTGCGTGGGAAACACTGTGTCATGAATTTTGACATGCATGGGTTCTGGTTCTAGTTTCCTTTGAGTCTTCTCCACTAAACCTCTTAGAAGTTTCACCTGCTCAATCTCGTCTACTGGGTTTGGGTACGTCCCAATCTTCTTTTTACGATTTTTCCCTTTTTGCCCCTGCGGTTTATCTTGGGGGTCTTGGATTGGATTTGGAAACACTTGTGGTGTTTTCAGAGGCTCTTTATGGTTTTCTCTTATTCGGTTTTCATTTGGTTCCATGTTACGGTTTTCTTTGTCGGTCTTTCCCTTTGTGGTATTGGTTCTAGTCTCCATTGTCTCGACTGAATCTGAATCATCCTCGAGGTCATTCATATACACGGGGTCATCTCCTGTTCCTATGTTTGTTTTGGAACTTGGCTTTGAATTTTCCGTATTCTGCGACTTCTTCCTTCGTGTCTTCTTTTTCTTTGCTTGGATAACTGACGCGGTATCTCTCTCTTCGAGGATATGACCTGGCCCTTGAAGCATGGACCGTGTAATCGCATAAGCGGGTGCGACGGGTGGTATTGGCGATGTCACACTAGCAATTTCGACCAAATTCAGGGGTGTGATTTTAGGCGCATTTGGGTTATAGGGGCATTGGGCAATCAAGTGATCTATGCCACAACGATTACATGTGAGTATTGGCATTGCAGACGTGCTCCCTTGATTCATTTGCATCTGTGCAGCATTCTTTTGTAGCCTAATAGGGCACTCCGCTGCTCGATGTGGTCCACCACACTCGTAGCATTGAAGAGGTGGCCTCCTAGCCTGGGTGTTGATATTTTGACCTCTGGATGCGAGAGCAGCAGCTTGATAAACCGGCTTGACTTGCCCCCAACAATCTTCCATGTAGTATATAGGACACTCTTCCAATGTATCAAGTCCGTAGGCAATACTAGTGTCTATTTCCTCCTCACAGCCATCTGGATAGGCATTTGATGGCTCGCAACCCACTTGGTTCATAGGGGCGACTCTTGGATGCGGGGGCTGCGGTCCTCGCACAGGAGGTGGTAGCGGTGTAGCTTGTACAACATTTTGAGATCTAGGGACCATGTGTTGCGGTAGTTGCTCAAGAGGTGGAGCAGGCATCAATACAGGAGCTCGAGGCGCA
This sequence comes from Adiantum capillus-veneris, assembly GCF_014529385.1. Lineage (NCBI taxonomy): Eukaryota > Viridiplantae > Streptophyta > Polypodiopsida > Polypodiales > Pteridaceae > Adiantum > Adiantum capillus-veneris. The sequence goes on along the minus strand of NC_140939.1, from coordinate 5,907,378 downwards.
TCCGTCCAGGCTACAGGTGGTCTATTTGCCATCATATGTTTGATCATTAAACAATCCTTAGCTTGGTGACCATACCTACCACATGCGTTGCAAGTTCCATTAAATTTTACTCTAAACGTAGGGCACTCACTAGTGCTATGTGGACCTAAGCAAATGGAACACCATTGTTGCTCCCTTCTTGGATACATGTGACTATTTTGAGGGGGTCGATTATCCTTAAGAGACTCTTGGATTGCCTTGGTGAGTTCTGTCAAGAATGTCTCAAATACCTTTGGCTCATTGGCAATGAGCTTTGCAGTCATGGGTTCATACTCAATGGCTTGTGAGCTAGTGGATCTCGTGTCAGTAGACACCCTCATGCCTGCTATCATCAAGTTGTCCTCTAGTTGGATTGCATTGGCAGTGACATCTTCCCAGGTTGTGATACCTCTAATCACTAGTCCATTATAAATTCCTTCATTCCTCAACCCTCGAATGAATCGATCAAGCAGTTGGCTATTGTTGAAGCGCTCATTTACAGGGCAGCGAGAGTTTAAGTGCTTTAGACGACTAATGAAGTCCCTTACTGACTCTCCTTCCTTACGTTCGGCCTTCTGTAGGTGAGATGCTACACCCCAAAGCACACCTTCTCGTATGTACTCCTTTAGAAACAACCTTCGAAGGGTAGGGTAGGATGTTTTCTCGTCCACCCTTAGGGTTCTATACCAATCTCCAGCCTTCCCACTTAATGTCAAGCTTAAGGCATTGCACTTATGTAGTTCGTTGCGTTCCCCTAAGGAATCACATACTTGTTCAAACACTTCAATGTGTTTCCTAGCATCTTCGTCCCCATTGAATTTTTGCGTGAGTTTGGCAATTTGTACTGCCTTACTTCTAGGCTCTCTATCAGATGCGTGACGCATATTTTCCGCGATAAATCGACCTATGGTTTGAGCAAACGCTGCCAAGTCACCTATGTGAGGAGGCAGGGCCGGTGGAGGTACTCTTGGAATCATATGTGGGAGAGGGACGGGTGCCGGTCTTGGCATATGTGTGGATGATGCAGGATATGGAACATAACCGGCACTCGGATAAGGGCTAGGGAGCGGCACTCGAGGAGCGTAAACAAGTGGTACTATTGGAGGTGTGGGGGCCATGTGTGCATAAGGGGCTAGAGGCACATATGGTCGAGGGCCCATATTAGGTACTACGACACTAGGTAGTGGCACTGCGCTAACCGTAGATGTCATCGGTACATTCTCTGTCAGGCTTATCCCTGGAGTGAGCACTGTGTTTTCCTTGATAGAGGGTTGAGCCAAGTTAGGGAAGCTAAAGTTTTCGCTCGGAGGCTCAGATTGCATAGAGACCCCAGGTGAAATGACGTAAGATGGGTCCATGGGGCTCATTACAGGAGTCTCCATTTGTGATAGAGTAGGCTGTTGAGCCTTGCTCGTATCCAGAAATCTCATGGGGCCAATTGAGAGTATATTTACCCCTCGGTTTTGCCTTTCTGATTGAATAATGCCATGGATAACATTACAGATCATTTTCTGTTGATCTTCAATGCTCGTGGCACTAGAGGTGGATTGTACAATCTCTATCCATCCTACATGGTAGGCATGGCCAGAGTGTAGATCCGTCAACACCTCAGTGTGGAGGTCGTATGTCCAATGATCATTAATGAACAATCCTTCTAGAGTCGACGTGTTAACGGTTTCTTGTGAGGTAGAAGCAATGTTGCTCCCCGTGGTTTTACTTGTCACCAACGGTACTCTAGAGGGAACTTCTTAAGGAGGCAGCTCAACAGGGCCTTCTTGGTAAGAAGTTGGCAGGATAGCCACATGGACACTCTTTGGGGGTGTGGGGTCCACGTGCGATGTGAAAGGAGAGTCCACTTCCCCACCCCCTTCGTGTGCTTCATTTGCATCAGGTTCCGAGCGAGTAGCTCTACCTAATGTTTCCATGAAACGGCTAAACATACTAGTACTAGGCTGTGGAGCTTCGGGAGGTGCATGGCCTTCTCTCTCAGTGTTTTGGGTAGGGTATGCTTCCATGATTTCTGAGTCGGAGGAGGAATCACTAGCGGCTATTTTAGGGTCTTGGGTGGTGCTACCTTATGTCCCCGCTGAGGGTCTAGAGCTTATCGTGAATGGGTAATGGGTGTCCGTATGAACAGAGGCACCCTCAATATGCTCGTGTTCTAGCACCCGCCGAGAGCGTAAGTGCATGTGCTTTTGATACCCTAAGGTGTCAAAAAGCTGCTCTAGGAGGCTTTGTGACTAGTTTTTAGCGTGTTTTTTGTTTGTTTTTTTGCTAGATTTTTTAGAGCGTGTCGTGGAATGGGCCGTGTGATAGCTCGAAACGAGCGTATCGGTCAGAGGGTCGTGCTGTGCTTTACAGCCCTCCGTTTGCTCACTCTATGCCCTCGGAATCCCTAAAACTGTCAATTTCCAGTAGGGAACTAGGCCCAAACTAGAAAGTCTAAGGGTGCAAGTGGGAAGAGAAAGGAGGAGAGTGGAGGACTTGTCCCACATGCTCTCATTCTCTCTTGAGGGAGTAGGGTATATATATAAGAGTGAGTATAGTATATATCATAAGACTGAGGACTGAGGCCTGGGCCTGCTGGGCCTGGGCTTGGGCTTGGGGAAATGATCCCGATCTATCTTTTATACAAACTGAAAATGCAGAAATTGAAAAAACGCAAGAATTGCAGAAATTGAAAAAAACGCAAGAAATTGCAGAAAATTGGGACTTGACAGAAAATTTTACACAGAAAATTGCAGAAATTGAAACTTGACAGAAAATGCAAAAACGCAAGAAATGCTAACTGTGCACTGCAAACCAGAAAACGTAGAAAACGCAAAAAACAGAAATCTCCACACAACTACACACACTCATTCCCTGCCTTTCCTATGATAGAAATTGCACCACAAAAAAGCGTAAAGTGCTAACCGAGCTTAGTGTAGGGCATATCCCCGGCAGCGGCGCCAAAAATGTGCGCTCCTTGCCGCACTGTCGAAGCAAGGGACTTGCCGATACACCGTGTGCGAGCCACAAATGGCTCCAAGCACACAACAAGCCTAAACTAGCAAGCTCAAGAGAGCAAAGGGTGTGTCACTCACCGCTCTACGCTCGCCTTCGTGGTGGATTCCTCGCCGCGATGAAGAAGAAGCTGCAGTCGTGCCGCGCTCAACCGCTTCGCCGCCGTCGTGCCTTCGTAATGCTCGATCGCACACACACTCTCCCTCTCTCTCTCTCTCACACACACACACACACACAAGGAGGTGAAGAAGAAGAAGATGGAGATGGAGATGGAGCAAGAGCACTCTTCTATTGCACAAATGAGAGAATGAGTAAAAATTAGGTTTAGTTGGCTTTTATAGGAGCTCACCCCATTCACACTTGGGCGCCCATGCTTAGCCAACTAATCCCTTGAATGTCCCAGTTAGAGTGCGCCTCTCATCGGCGATCACTCTTACCCTTTTCCTATTAGTCCGACAAGCCCGGTACCTGACTCTACCAAATACATAATACACGTCCGTCGTACGTGATGGGGTGTCCGTGAGCCGTGAGGGTTAACAATATCGCTTCTGACAAGACTCATCCTAACGTAACGAAGAAAACATACAAGTGGGTCCCTAAAGCTTCTTTAGTGACCATAGCTAGTGCTAAAAAACAGAAGCCTTGTAACAAACGTACCACTCGCTCCAAGAAAAGTAAGAAAATGTTGCGATGGATCCCTAAACGACTATTCGAAGCCCAAGGCTACTATCAAGGAAATTATCAAATCTGGGTGCCAAAACGTAGATTGTGCTCTTACCTATCACCTGACCCATGTGAGCCCAATCTCGTAGCTCCAAAACAAATCAATGATCGTGGAAAGAAAAAAATCACAGAATGCTACACACCCGCTCCCGAGCTAGTTTGGGTACCAAAGAAAGAACAATTTGTTCCACCTAGCTCAGGAAGGGGGGAGTTCCATGAAGCTTCTAGCTCCTCATGTAATACATCCGTAGAGGTAAAAACTTCTCCATAGCCTCCATCTACAATAGTGGACCTCCATAAAGCTACAAAGGAATCCACACCTCCCAGTGTTCAAGAATCACCTGATGAACTACTTCAAGTTCGATCTTTGGAGAGTACCTTACCACCCTTGCAACTCGACGAGGCGCCTAAGGTAATAGAAAACTACTGGCAAAAATCTCCACCTATTACCAACTGGAACAATTGGTTTCAAAGGGTGACAAGCTCATTTCAAACGGTATGATCTACCCAAGGAAGGGGGGAGTGTTTGCTGACTGTCATCATTCATTTGTTTTCCTCTCAACCTTCCTCCCTGACCTCTATATCTCCCAATCTTAGGGAATGTACATATAAAGCTTTATACTCACAAAAAAAAAAAAAAAAGAGCAAGAGCAATTAGCAAACGAGTATGCACAATAAAAGTCAAAACATTGACTCAGACCTACACATTTACATCCGGTACACTAAAACAGAAACCTATGTCATGAAACACCTTTGATCCTCATCACTTGAGTGATGGAGGGTAGGTAAGATTAGTACGATAGGAGTGTTTCTGTTTTAGAGTTGAGTGATTAGCAAAGTTCTCTTTTCCCACTGATGTGCCTCCTAGAGGTATTGCTTGTGTTTCATAGTGTGTACAGGAACGTGTTGTTGTGGTTAGGATTTGGACCTTCATGGAATCTTTCTCTCGTTCACACTTCAGATCAAGCGCGACCATCAACACAAACAGGTGTTTCTTGTCCATTATCATTGCCCCTTATCTTTTTTGCATCTATGATTGACTGCTTTAATTGTGATTGGTAGGATAATATCCAGCACATTTGCTTAGTAACAAACATTTAATTCAATGTAATTTTTTGTCATAATCACTTGTCTAGGTTTAAAAATCAAGCACTCCAACTAAGCTACTTTGACCAAGTTAGGTGTTAGAGATCTCTTAATACCATGGGGAATGCCTTCCTAATAATCAATGGTTACTTAGGTTCTTAATCCGATTTAGGCAGCATTGTGTGAAATGTACTAGGGCTTTCTAGTGGGCTTGACACTATTGACCTTTAGCTTAAGTATTATAAAGGGAGTTAACTAGTGTGATGAGCCTGGGGAGGTGTATCAGTGTTATATGACCCCCCAAAGTTACAAAACTAAAATGCTGAAAATGAACAAACAAAAAATCAAAGTGCCACACTGTAAAATCTTAAGCTGGAAGAGAAATCTCAGCTTGATTTGGTACTTCACTCACACTATTGCCTATGGTACTAGAGCCCTAGAGGTTCCCAGTGTGGGCGCTTTTCCTTGAAAAGCAAAAAACCCAAAGCATACAAAATAAGCACACACATCAAATTGAATCACTGTGAAAAGACTTTGGGGGGTCAAAGAAAAAGTAATCAGTCAGGCGATGATTTCATGAGAAATTCCTTTTATGGTAGCTTAACTACAAGGTCTTCTAGATATAGCCTCTAGTCAGCCCTCGAACATGAATACTTGGCTCTCGCGATTAAACAACTTAATTGACCACGGAAAATTAAGATGCTTACCCATGGTATTAATATTCGATCTCTAGTGCCTTTCGACCGTCAAATTAGCGACCCCATACTTGTTTAATTTTTTACCTTTACATATGTTTATGCATTTGATTACATTGCAATTTAATGTTCATTGCTGACAAATTGTTTGAAATTCTTTTACCAATCAATTTGTCTACCTAAAACTGTATATGCTTTTTACTCACTTATGAGAATGCAATTACTGTGCCAATGTTGTTTGATTTTGCAGTGACTGAAGAAGGCTAAGGACATTCATCTCAAATGCTCTTCCACCTCGACGAACGAGCTTCAACTCAATAGCTTCCGAGGACGGAATCTACATCAGGAAGGGGGGCATGTTAACCCTCACGGCTCACGGACACCCCATCACCTACGACAGACGTGTATTATGTATTTGGTAGAGTCAGGTACCGGGCTTGTCGGACCAATAGGAAAAGGGTAAGAGTGATCGCCGATGAGAGGCGCACTCTAACTGGGACATTCAAGGGATTAGTTGGCTAAGCATGGGCGCCCAAGTGTGAATGGGGTGAGCTCATATAAAAGCCAACTAAACCTAAAATTCACTCATTCTCTCATTTGTGCAATAGAAGAGTGCTCTTGCTCCATCTCCATCTCCATCTTCTTCTTCTTCACCTCCTTGTGTGTGTGTGTGTATGTGTGAGAGAGAGAGAGAGGGAGAGTGTGTGTGCGATCAAGCATTACGAAGGCACGACGGCGGCGAAGCGGTTGAGCGCGGCACGACTGCAGCTTCTTCTTCATCGCGGCGAGGAATCCACTACGAAGGCGAGCGTAGAGCGGTGAGTGACACACCCTTTGCTCTCTTGAGCTTGCTAGTTTAGGCTTGTTGTGTGCTTGGAGCCATTTGTGGCTCGCACACGGTGTATCGGCAAGTCCTTTTCTTCGACAGTGCGGCAAGGAGCGCACACATTAATTTCTGGAAAAAAAACTAGCATCCAAAATTTCATTTCAATGCTATGTTCAATAATTTCTACATTTATAAGTCGATTGTTCTTGTTACTTGACATAGGATGGAGCAGCCCTGCAAACTTTTTATGAGGCTTGGGTGTGTTAGTACATGCTATAGTATATCTTGTTATCGAATCCAATACGTTTTAGCTATGTCACATACGCGCGGCCTCTTATGCTACATTGGATACATGGGCTCGTCTCGTACACGAGATACCTGTTAGGTATGTGTGGGATACTAAGTCTCTATTTATGTTGTGGGGCCTGAGCCGGCGGGTCATTTGTGGGCTCGACCATGTGAGGTGGCCCTTACACACTTTTCTCAGCTTTACACGAGGTACCACCATGTTCACTGCGCAGAGAACAAAATCTCTGTGTGTGGTTTTAAGAAGGAGGTAATTTTGATTATACCCAACGTGAGCCTATACATCGTGCATCCTGTTCAGATCACACCACTCGCCATCTCTCCACTACATAGTACAGACCAGTGCTGTGTAGTAAAAAAATCATAACTCATAAGCCAGCAATCAGCTAGAGCCGAAAATAGCTTCAAAAGCACCATGGAGCTAAGAGCCAGTTTTGTAGAAAAACGCTATACTAAAGAAGAAGTTTTTCTTAGGCACCTATTTGGAAGATGATATGCAGCCGTTCAGTGCTATCAGCTTGATTTGAAGGTTCGGCCAGTGCCGCACACAACAGCAGGTCCTGTTGTAGAGATATTCAAGCAGTCAGTCAGCTTCTTAAAGCTCGACGTCAGCCTGATCTAAAGCTTCCTTGAACTAGTATAAGCTCTTGCCGCACAGATATTCAAGCAATCGACGAGCTTATGTACGCATGATGGAGGCATGTTGGGCATCAAGCTAGCATGGTCGAAAATAGCTTCAAAAGCACCACGGAGCTAAGAGCCAGTTTTGTAGAAAAGCGCTATACTAAAGAAGAAGTTTTTCTTAGGCACCTATTTGGAAGATGATATGCAGCCGTTCAGTGCTATCAGCTTGATTTGAAGGTTCGGCCAGTGCCGCACACAACAGCAGGTCCTGTTGTAGAAATATTCAAGCAGTCAGTCAGCTTCTTAAAGCTCGACGTCAGCCTGATCTAAAGCTTCCTTGAACTAGTATAAGCTCTTGCCGCACAGATATTCAAGCAATCGACGAGCTTATGTACGCATGATGGAGGCATGTTGGGCATCAAGCTAGCATGGTCGGTACGAGTATAGATGGGGATGAACGTACGCTGATGGTGAGGGGTGTAGACGACAGGGGGGTGCAGATCCCTATGTAGGCTAGATGCGACGAGTTCAGATGGTGACTTATGTACTGAGGGCTTGTTGCTTGTGAATTCTAGAACTCACCTGGGTGCCACCCTGCTCATGATCACAATCTTGCACTACGATGCAATCCTCGCGCGTGCTACTGTTATGATTTTTTGAAAGTGGCTACAATCTAACTAGCCGCAGCCTTATTAGCCCACTCAGATCTGGAATACTTTGCAGGGACCAGCAACCGCTCACATCAAGATCCTCAAAGGTTGGCATATCAAAGCAAAAGCTCTACACCTATGCTCTCCAACTGCTTTGCAGCCTTCAACATCAAGGATCCGTAACCTGTGGAGACTGCATAGCCCCATTAACCTCTTTAGCTATTTGCATTCACACAAATCTAGTGTTTGCAAGGTTGTGAATGCATCAGAAAACGGTCTCGCCTCCACCAGGCCCCCAACCGCTCTAGATGAGCGATCGACGTCAACCTCAAAACTTGAAGATTTCTTTGAAGTCTCCTATCGGCCAGCGACCAATGAGTACTTCGAGCGGGGTAACCTCGAAGTTGCATCCAATCCGGGAGTAGTCCATTTCAAGTTGTTCTGCCTCCTACCCCGCTTTACTATCTGATTCATAGCGCACACCACGTGCTCGGATGTACTTGTATTTTGCCAGCTTGCAAAACCACAAAAAGTTGGGTGAGCATGAGGTCTAAGTTTTGTAGATGGCAAGTCCGCCCTATACAGATGATTGAAAAAAGAAGCTTGGTGTAAATGAGCTCTCCTCTCTCTCTCTCTCTCTCTCTCTCTCTCTCTCTCTCTCTCTCTCTCACACACACACACACACACACACACACACACACACTCACTCACTCACTCACTCTCAAAAGGTCCAAAAGACATGCAAGAGCAAAATACTAAGTTCGGGGTGGATGCTTGACGTCAAGAAATGGTTTGGAAGATGGGATGCATGTCACTTGGTCAAGGATGCGTGGATTGACTCCCAAGTTAATGAGGCCTTCTTACAACGCCAATGTATCACGGCTTGGGAGAAATACGAGGTTCTCGCTTCAGCCATTACACCACACACATAGCCCCAAACTACAAATCTCTCTTCTTCTCCGAGCGAGGTAACCGAACCCATCCCTACATCCTTGAGCCCATCCCATTGAGTGTGAACCGCACCATTGCCTCCATTCGTCTTAGCTCCCATTCTCTACGCTGCGAGATGGGGTGCTGGGGCACTGGCGAGGAGTCTCATCGACTTTGCACCTTATGCCCTCGTCAAGTGCGAGAGAGTGAGTACCACACATTACTTAAGTGCTTACCTTTTGACCACATTAGGTCCTCTTTTCCCCATATATTCAGCCATGAGCTCTCCCTACATACCTTCCTCTCCCAACCACGATGTAGACTCTCTATTGCGACGCTCATTTCAGTCATTTTTGAGCATCGAGAGTCAATTATGACCTCCACTCACACCATGTGACATATTCATTTGATCCCATAGGTCATATTCGACCTCCGAGGACGATAATAGAACTCTCTCTCTCTCTCTCTCTCTCTCTCTCTCTCTCTCTCTCTCTCTCTCTCTCTCTCTCTCTCTCTCTCTCTCTCTCTCTCTCTCTTTGCACAGTTAAGCGTTCACGCACCGAGAAAACAACAAAATAGACGGAATCGTTGATGCAAAGCGAAAACCTTGCCCGCATGTGTGAGAAACTCCTCTTAGTCCTAAGGGGGTCCATTGGTCAACTTCAAGTTTGAACGATAAAGAGTAGCTTGCGCTACAAGGAGGAAATTGGAAAAGGTTTAATAAAAGCAGATCAAAACAGTCTACTGAAGGGGATTGCTCTTCAGTTGTTGATCATTCAGTGTGGAGAGCATAAATGGGGTGTTGCACACACATACACACATCAACTCTCTCTCTCTCTCTCTCTCTCTCTCTCTCTCTCTCTCTCTCTCTCTCTCTCTCTCTCTCACACACACACACACACACACACACACACACAAAGAGGCACGTGTAACTACCTGGCTGCTGGTTACGGTTGCTTGCTGCATCATGCGAGTGCTGGTTATGGCTGCTTGCTACATCCTACTTTTTTTTATTACTACGATTGCTGGCGTTTAGAGGCTGCTTATTTCTTGCGTTTTGATGTTGCTTTTGCGTTTTTTACCCATCGCTGGCATCTTTATTTTTACCGTGATCGCTTTTAATTGCTTAAATTAGCAACGTTTAGGTCCTGTCACGTGGGTAGCTTCTCGTTCTACTTCGCAGTGGGGAAACCAGTCTCAAGGCAGGGGGAGTAAAAGAGGTCGTGATGCAGGATCAAGTAGGCAGCAACATACTGCAGATAGCAGAGAATGTTGGACTTGTGGTGAAAGAGGTCACATGTCATGTGACTGTCCAAAGGGAAAAGCAAGTGGAAAGAGAGAACAGGGCAACTATGCATCTACTAGCAGAGATAAGCATCGCTGGCCTTTTTATTTTTATCGTTATCGCTTTCAATTGCTTAAATTAATAGCCGCGTTTAGGTCCTGATGGGGATTGCTCTTCAGCTGTTGATCATTCAGTGTGGAGAGCATAAATGGGGTGTTGCACACACATACACACATATATCAACTCTCTCTCTCTCTCTCTTTCTCTCTCTCTCTCTCTCTCTCTCTCTCTCTCTCTCTCTCACACACACACACACACACACACACACACACACACACACACAGGCATGTGTAGCTACCTGGCTGCTGGTTATGGTTGTTTGCTGCGTCCTGCGAGTGCTCCCTACATTTTTTTTTAATTACTGTGATCGCTGGCATTTTGAAGCTGCTTATTTCTGGCGTTTTGAGGCTGCTTATTTCTGGCGTTTTGAGGCTACTTTTGTGTTTTTTAACCCATTGTTGGCGTTTATTTTTTTACCGTGATCGCTTTCAATTGCTTAAAGTAGCAGCATTTAGGTCGTGCCACATGGGTAACTTCTCGTTCTACTTTGCAGAGTAAGCATGTGATCGCCGGCGTTTTGAGGCTGCTTTTGCGTTTTTTACTCATCGTTGGCGTTTTTTTTTTTATCGTGATCGCTTTCAATTGCTTAACTTAGCAGCGTTTAGGTCCTGTCACGTGGGTAACTTCTCGTTCTACTTTGCAGTGTAAGCATCTTACAATGAAAAGGGTAATAAAGAAATAAAAATGAAAATAAATAGAAATACGTAGGTGTGTGAGTTCAAATCCAGTTTCTTGTGATCAGCGACGCCATGGCGCTATTCTGCCTTCTTTTTCAAATTCTTGCCGGCTCGTTATCATGGCATGCCCTTGTCTCCGCCCAGCAATGCCTCACAGGTCTCTCTCTCTCTCTCTCTCTCTCTCTCTCTCTCTCTCTCATTCTGGTCGCTGCATTATATTCGTGCAGAAATGGTGAGCGATGGCTGCGGGATGCACGCGAACGGGCCGATTTGCAGCTGGGAGCAAGGTCTGCTGCGAAAGAAGACAACGAAGGACTACTCCACATGCACCTTCGTAGTAAGGCTACCACAGTCGCCATCTGGAGCTCTTTTGCGTTTTTTTTCCGCCCTTGAAAGCGGCATCAGGATTGATGATGTGGTGTGTGTGTTCAGGTGCGGCACCCTGCATTCCTGGAAATCTTGAGCAGGGAGTCAAAGGTGGAATTGATGGCAGAGGCAGAGGCGCATGAGGGCAGAGTCTGCAACCCCGATGATGACTGCTTCTACTTCTCCTCCTCGCAGATGCACCCCAAGCCCAACTCTCAGGTCATTTATCAGCCCCTCATTTGTACTTCTATATAAATGTGTTGGCCATGTGTGTATATAGTATATACACACATATACATATGCCAATGTGTTTACATGTACATGTATGGTGTACGTGTGTGCATACTGTATGAAAATGTATATATGTGTGTGTACATACGTATATTTCTACGTATCTATGTATATATATATATGCAGTGTGTGCATGAGTAAATCAAACTGAGAACGCCTCTAGAGTGTACCTCATATTCAACAGTGAAGGTTACAAGCCAGGTTGGTGATACGCCAAGAACCCACTAAGACTAGGTGGTCGGACAGACTTAGAGGGAGCTTCGAGGTATCTACATATATAAGCCTCTCTTTTTTCGCTATCAGACTTAAAGAGGCCAAAGAGAATTGGCTTTCTATCCTGAAATACAGACAACCAAAAGTAGGTGTAGACGGGTATGATAGGTAACAAGAGGAGATGTAGGGAAGCAAGGAGGGTAGCCCATTGGGGATGGAGCTCTAATCCTGGATGGGTCAATGCATATCTTTACACGTAGGTAACAACGATAGCATGATCAATGCAATATCAATGAGCTCCACCGTGATCCCGGCTAAGAATGTTATGTGAGAAACCTTGAATGTGATTAAAAGCTGAGCAGTCAAGTCAGGTATGTTGCTCAAACTCTCGAACTTGCAAGGGACAGTGTGTGCATAAATGAAGGGACTCTTCCTTAGTGCCCCAACATACCCTCTCATATCGAAGGGAGTGGAAGCTATGTCAGACCGCCGCTATGGTGCAGATTGCATATAAGGGAATAGGCTCAAGCATGTATGGAGGCGTACGGTCTCCTCTTTCAAAGAAGAAAATGCTTCTGTAATGGGAGGCAATGTGTGTGGTGTATTGCATGAAACGTGAGTCTCGAGTCTTTCCCTTGTCGTACATTGGTATTGTAGAAAGCCTCATGAGTCATGTATTGTAGGGTCTAGTGTTGCATCACGAACCAAGTGTGTTGCATCGCATTTTCCAAACCACTTTATGTCTTGCATCCTTCCCAAGCTCAAAATTTTGCTTTTGCGAGTCTATTGAACTTTTGTTAGTTTGCTCCGATGCAATTTTAGGATTGTTGAATCTCATGTGCTCAAACTATTCAAAGATCTCCTTTTAATATTTGGCTTCTAGAGGTTGATGGCCACAAGAGATGGTTATGCTTGTAGACCATGGGATGTGAGAATACTGTTGTGGCAAAGTATTATGTGGATTGTGGAGGAGAATCTGCGAATGAGAAGCACTTTACTTGTAGGAATCATGCCGGAAAAATCTTCGATGAAGAGGATTTTTAAAACAAAAACTAGTCATCATTCAATAGTGAATCCTAAGATCCCTCAAGATCATTCCAAGATTTTGAAACTCCAAAATTGGCAATGGGCACACCAATTCCATAGACTCAATTTTGTCATTAAGACTACTCTAAAGCTAATTTAACATTATGTTTAGATCTTTACCTACAATAGCAACAAGGAAAATCAGCAATGCTATTTTCTTAGTATTCACATAAAGTATTACATATTTGAGTTTTTCATGAGGTTAAAATAAGTCCACCCGTGCATATGGTAGAAAAGGACTATTGGGTGACTTTGGATCATTTAGAAAGGCTTGAATACTAGACTTGTTTTCAGATTATAGTTGTTTTATTAATAATATGTGCTAGGGCTGATTAATAGTATATACTAGGGATGATCAATGACCCACAAGGCGGTCTTCGACTTTTCTAGTTGTGCGAGTTGTAAGCTACTTTGTTGCGCTATCTATTTTACAATGTCATAACAATGATTGGAGTAGCTTTTTTAATTGTATTATTTCTTTTTGTGTGCATGTTCAGATAATGAAGGTGCATTTAGGAAGTGGTAAAGTGGAGTCGATCATAAGAGAAACGGAGGTTGCAAATGGAATGACACTAGGAAAAGAGGGGGAATTGCTTGTGTGCCATCAAGGGATAAGACCGAGTGGGGGCTTCATTGAACGCCTCAACATAACCACCCTCAAGTCCTCTATTATAGCTGACAATTGGCTTGGCCGTCGTTTGAATAGCCCGAGTGATATTATCGTCAAGTCCGATGGCTCGATTTGGTTCACTGATCCTAACTATGCATGGTAATCATTAAACTCAAACTCCATGTCTTTTAACAATAGTCTTATTGCATAAATCACAGGTGTTGGTGAAATATGGAACCAAAGTGTCATACTTGAAAACATAAGATGCTAGAGGTGTAGCCAAAATGCTAGGCTGTGGTATGGATCACAAAATCATGATTGAAAACGCTCCTCTTTTTTCAAGAAGTGAAAAATCAAAATGAGAGATTATCCTCCTTATAAACACCAATATTCAAATTTGATTGTGTCTTTGACATATTTAGTCTTGAAAAAGTGGTCATTTGTAGTGTTTCAAACTTCAATTGTATCCATTTGTCAAGAAAATCATTAGCAAAGGTTAATTATACTTTGCTAACCATTTTTTGTTCTCATTGTAGGGTGCAAAGTTGTTGAAAGGTCAACCTTTCAACAACGTTTCCACAAAGATTTCTCAAAGATTCTTTAAATATTTCAAATAAAGATGTTGATGAAGTGATGAAGACGAAGATGGATGTTGTAATGTGAAGATACAAGCTCATGGACATCATCGAATATCTCGTTATTATTATTTTGAGTCATTACAACAACTTTTGTAATGTTTACGGGAACTTCATATTTTAAGTCGACAATTGTATTTAGGCCACAGATGTTTGTTGGATGAGCAAAGCCAGCTCACTGTGTTGTAAAAGCTCTATAGAAGCCTAAGGACAAATCAGGTCATTTTGGTCGGACATTAAGTTTTCTAAGGCTTAGTATATAAGCCAACACCTAAAGCTTTGTAAGGGGGCTTCTAATAAATTTGATCTTCTGTGTCGTTGGGAGACTGCAAGAGAGTGAGAGAGTGTGTGGTCGGAATCGCAAACGGAGAGTAGCAGTATGTTGCCCACGAGGAGAGTTACGCGTTGATGCTTACATCACGCGCGTTCGTCTGTGTTTTGGCAGATTCATTCGCGAGCTACTTTTGGAGTTTCGATAAGTAACTGTTGTCCTTTTTTACATTTCAGCATATCCACGCGATCAGAGCGAGTAAAGCTACACATTACGTACTTTAGTTTTCGAAAACGTCGACCTGTAAAAATCGACTAGATATGCTACGCGTTTTTGCACGAAGGATATTGAGTAGGTTCTTTTTATCACGGACCTTAGGGAGAGTGGTCTATTGGTGTTGATAGGATATCTCTCAAGTTTCGTAACGTTTCGAGAACGTCTAATGGGCTTTTGGCTTGCGATAGCATCATAGGAGACTCTCACATTCACAGAACCGATGGCATGTAGATTTGATATCTCTGTAGGAAGTAGTCATAAGTCGGTCGAGTAGAGGTTGACACCCTTTGCTTGCTTTCACGCGCCTGTGGATCGAGCTTCGTTCTCAATTGACATTATATATTAGGTGAGTTCTCGCTATGCTGACGTTCGTCGTAGCGTACTTGTGAAAGGTCAACCTTTCAACAACGCTTCCACAAAAATTCTATAAAGGTCCCTCAAAGATTCTCTAAAGATTTCAAATAAATATGCTGATGAAGTGATGAAGACGAAGATGGATGCTGTAATGTGAAGATACAAACTCATGGACATCATCAAATATTCCGTTATTATCATTTTGAGCCATTACGGTCACTTTTGTAATGTTTACGGGAACTTCATATTTTAAATCAGCAATTGTATTGAGGCAATAGATGCTTGTTGGATGAGCAAAGCCAGCTCACGGTGTTGTAATTAAGCTCTATAGAAGCCTAGGGACAAATAAAATCATTTTGGTCGGATATTAGGTTTTCTAAGGCTTAGTATATAAGTCAAAACTTAAAGCTTTGTAAAGAGACTTCTAATAAATCTGATCTTCCGTGTCGTTGGAAGACTGCGAGAGTGAGAGAGTGTGTGTGTGCTACAAGAGCTACGGTGGTCGGAATCGCAAACGGAGAGCAGCAGTGTGTTGCCCACGAGGAGAGCTACACGTTGATGCTTACATCACTCGCGTTCGTCTATGTTTTGGCAGATTCACCCGCGAGCTACTTTTGGAGTTTCGGAGAGTAATTGTTGTCCGTTTTTGCATTTCAACATATCCACGCGATCAGAGCGAGTAGAGCTACACATTAGGCACTTTAGTTTTCGGAAACGTCGACCTACAAAAATCGACCAGACATCCTACGCGTTTTCTGCACAGAGGATATTGGGTAGGTTTTTTTGGTCATGGACCTTAGGGAGAGTAGCCTATTGGTATTGATAGGATATCCCTCAAGTTTCGTAACGTTTCGAGAACGTCTAATGGGCTTTTGGCTTGCGGTAGCATCATAGGAGACTCACATTCACAGAACCGATGGCATGTAGAGTTGATATCTCTGTAGGAAGTAGTCATTAGTCGGTCGAGTAGAGGTTGACACCCTTTGCTTGCTTCCACGCGCCTGCGGATCGAGCTTCGTTCTCAGTTGACATTATATGTTAGGTGAGTTCTCGCTATACCGACGTCCGTCGCGGCGTACCCGTCCAACAAAGGTTTTGGTGAAGAACCCGAATCGAACAATCATGTATATAGAGTGAGCCCGACCGGTGAGGTGGATGTAGTCGCGGATGGCTTTGTGAAACCCAATGGTCTTGCATTTTCACATGATGAGAAACGTCTTTATGTCACAAACATAGGATCCACCATTGGGTTCTCTCTCTCTCTCTCTCTCTCTCTCTCTCTCTCTCTCTCTCTCTCACACACACACACACACACACATTAATATAAGAGTAAGTACACAGAGGTGAGGAAGGCAAGGTGGAGCGAGGGCGACCGCACTCCATAAGTGTGATTGACGTGGGCGAAGATGGGGTGACACTTCACAACAAAAGGCTTTTTGCAGCCATTGCCACCATGGTGGGGCCCTCCTATAAAGGTGTGGGATGCCCCGATGGCATTAAAGTCGACAATGCCGGTCGCGTTTATGTCACAAACCCCAATGGTGTTCAAGGTATGCTCCTCATCCAATCTTCACCTTTGGGCTCCACATGTGATTTGGGATTTTCCAATGGCCAAGGCCTCAGTGATAATGCTTCTATTTTCCTTGGCTCATCAATGTTGATGTCGATTTTTAATCTTCGTAGTGATCAGTCCAAAGGGCAAGTTACTAGGTTTGATAAAGGTTCCCGGTGCTTCCAACATGGGCTTTGCAAGAAAGGATCTCAACATGTTGAAAATACTCAATGACAAGGCCATTTACCAAGTTGGCTTGTCTGCTCGAGGAGCCGATTTGCATTATGCAAGTCATAATAAAGGTGGGAAATCTCACCCATATTATTAAGATCTAGTATGGTCAATCTGATCACGGGCGCCCATTGTATCACCACGCCCATTGTACGTTCTGCTCGAGGAGCCAATTTGCATTATGCAAGTCATAATAAAGGTGGGAAATCTCACCCATATTATTAAGATCTAGTATGGTCAATCTGATCACGGGCGCCCATTGTATCACCACGCACGGGAAAGTACGTTCTGCTACCAAAAAAAGATCCAGTATGGTCAATCTGATCAACAATGAAGATAAATTAGAACAATCAGAATACAATTTTGTGGCCTGTCACTCTTGAGTGTAATTTTGGAGTCTAGCCATCTCTCTACCATTGTTAGCTTATGGCTCCTACCTTTAAACTGGTCAAATTAAGATAGTTGCCCACTTAATTGAACCTCTAACCTTTCCAACATCTTTGCAATGTTCATTTAGGGCATATTGCATTGGCAATTGAGCTCAAGTTGGATCTTTTTACAAAAAAATGATGGAATTTATTCCATGGTTACTCTAAATGTTTCAAGTTTGCAAAAACATGCTCTCTCTCTCTCTCTCTCTCTCTCTCTCACACACACACACACACGCACACACACACACACACACACACACACATTTTAATTATCGGTAATGAATATTGGCCTAGAAACATTGTCATTGTCAGTTTGTAGTAGTTTTTCATCAATAAAATCAAGGAGATGTAAGTGGCAACAAATTGGTATAATCATCACACATTGCATGCACTTGAAAGACACACACACACACACACACACACAGGCACATTACTTAACAACAAGTGAGACTCATGTCATTAAAAACAAAGCCCCTCTCCTAGCCCTCCCCACAAGCCGGGTAGTGACTTCTTCTCTACAACTAAAACATAGATGAAGGCGAAAATTGCTCTAGATAAGCTACATGACCAGAGGGGAAGGTGCAAACATCAATAGATTTGAAGCAACAAGGTAATTGTGCAAGAGAAAGAGCCATGTGCATCAAGCCTTTGCAAAGGCAAGTATTTTCGTGGGAAAATCACCAAAGTACCCCTAAATTTGTGGAAATTCCAAAAATACCCCTCAAATCACCACAAATTTTAACGGTATTTTGGTTATTTCCCCATGAAATTGCCTTTTCAAAGGCTTGACGCACGTGGTTCTTTCTTGTATCGTTTTTGGGTGGATTACCTCAATTTTGCACAGTCTAATTCTTATGATAGTAGAGATCTATCTTTAAGTGTCTTAAACAAAACTAATCACCAATAAGCTCACAATTAGAGGCATTTTTGTCAAACAAAATAACTAACGATTTCATCATGTATCATCTTCTATCAAGGGAGTACCAATCCTCCCATGAAGAGTTGCAAACAAGTTTGTCTTTGTAGATGTTTGCAATGTTCATGAGGTGCATTTTGGGATTTTTCGGCCAAATTCGAGGGGTATGTTGGGTATTTTTGAAATTTGAGAGTATAAGAGAATTCATACAGATTTTAGGGGTATTTTGGTAATTTTGCCTATTTTCATTTTGACAAAACCAAATGTAACTCATGGGTACCCTATTTTACTCTACTTGGCTAGTTCTCATCGATTGGATTTTTGTGACATCATACTTGGGCCAAGTTAATTTAAATGCCAACTTCTTGTCTCAGATGCTTATTTTGCTAAGGATTTCATGGTTTCTTTTGTTGATTTTGGAGACTTGTTTTGTGAGAGGGTTGTTCCATATACTATGGTTTTCTTAAGGTCCTTTTATTGAACTGGTTGCCTTTTGTCCCCTTCTCTTATTTTGGAAAAGGAGGGTGAGGTGTGGGTGAGGTACCATGGTAGCCTTTTCTTTTTCATCCTTGGCATTTTAGAACAAAGTAAAGGATCACGGTGGTCTACTAAGGAAATGTAATTGCAAAAGTAGATGAGGGTTGTGTTTGTAGAATTTTTTTTTCACAGAAAATATTTCGAAAGGTTGTAGAGATGATATATTATAAACAGAGTAATAGATATATGGAAAAAGGTAACTAATAGATCAAGTTGTTTCAGTGGTAAACATGAAAAAGTTACTTGTTGACCAAATTTGGCCGTACTTGGAAGTTAACCTATTGCTTTTTGAGATAAATGTTGTAGTAAACTATGTAAATAAAACAATATGATTATTTCAATATAGATTGAGATTTTAGAGTTAATATCAACATTTAAATGACATCGAAGTATGATCAAATGAAATTGATCATTGGATTATAGAAACATTTCTAAAGGAATGATGGACCTAAGTAATTTTGTGTAAAAATTTAAGTTAATAATAATATTTCATGAAAATAGCACTAATCAATGGTATTTTTCTTCTTGCAACATTCTCTTGATCAAGTGTTACATGTGACACATATAAACAAGCTTTTTCTTTGAAATATATTTTATCAATATTGAGAATGTCTAAACAAGCTTTTTCTTTGAAATATATTTTATCAATATTGAGAATATTCGTACACAAAAAAAACAAGGTGACATTGCATATTAAAACCAAAAGTTGAAAAAATATATATTATTGAAAAAATCTATTGTTTGAGGATAATTTATAATTTTTTGAGAAACTATAATTCTTTGATTCTTACTTATAAAGAAATTCTTTCATTTGACAATTTACTTTTTTTTAGTTGTACATTTCTTCAAATAAAAGAAAAATTTACAATTAGAAAATATGTTTTAAATTAAAAAGCCGAAAAGAAAGTCACTAAATGAAGAGACCATTTACAAACTCAACAAAAGACATGAAAACAAGTAAAAAGGTTACAACGGCTTTCAAAAACAATAAGAAAGTGATAAAATTGTAGGTTGAATTAAACTAGTATCAGTGTTTGGGAGAGGATTACCTCAGCTTAGTTTAAGCCGATTGAAAATTGAGACTAGCTAGCTGCAAACCATGGTAAACGGAAGAAAAATCGATGAAATATGTGAGAAAGTTGTTCAAAAATTCTACAAATCTCAAAAATTTTGCTAGTATTTCCGGTTTTCTTCTTTGTGAGGAAGAAACTCGACCAGCATCTGCTTAATAAAAGAGACTTTTTCGAATGTTAACACTGACTGACTGAAATCAAGCTATAGAATGCAAGAAATGCAAAGCCATGTAAAGTTGTGAAATGAAAGGTGAAATAAAAAGAACTAATTGATATATGTGTGTGTGTGTGTGTAGAATTTATTAGAATTATGACAGGTGAAGCTTCACTTTAACATTCTAAAACAATAGAATGCAAAAAAAAACATATGTGTGTGTGTAAAATTTACTAAAATTATGCAAGCTGAAGCTTCACTTTAGCATTCTAAAACAATACAATGCAAGAAAAGTAAAGACATGTCAAGATCTGAACTGAAAGGTAAGTCTCCATCATTCCTTGAAAACAATGAAAGTCTCTGTAACCCAACACAACACTAAGGGTTTCTTTTAGATACCCAAAAATCAAGTGAGCATCAAATGAAAGGACCAAGTTACGATAATGGAAAGACCCAGTAGGTCCCCAAAATGACTTTTTGAGAAACCATTAATTAGTTTAGGGTGGGAAAAGAAAGGAAAAAGGAAGGGTGGGCAAAAAAAGGGAAAGGAGAAGGGAGAGAGGGGTATTGTTTTTTTTTAGTGCTTAAGGGCACCTCTAAGGATACTGTAGGCTTGTAGCCTAGTGGTTAAGGTTGAGCCTTTGTTCTCCTACGTGCTGAGGTCAAATCCTACCCATTAGGATTGATTCTAAATTGTGAGCTCAATGGAGATGCTAAAGCATCTTGGAAAGATTGTATGTAACAAAAACTAAAAGTAGAGCCAGTAGGAGCCATATAAAACCTTCCTTTTCAATGAAAGAGTACACCTGTCCACCATGGATAACCTTTATATCAATGGTTCAAAAGGTGCACATTTTCTCCACAGTCCCCTATGGCCTTAGCTGGGACTATGGCCTTAGCTATACTCCTCCCTTTCTTTTCAAAATGTTGTATGGCTAAAGCATGTGGGTTCCTTTTTGTCCCCTTCTCTTTTCAATTTTGGAAAAGACCTTTGAGGTGTGGGTGAGGTACCATGGTAGCCTTTCCTTTTTCATCCCTTGCATTTTTGAAAAGACAAAATGCTATTCTCCAAAAGCACTTTTCTAAAGGCCTATTCTTTAAGCTATACTCCTTGTGTGGCTAAAGCATGTGGGTTCCTAACTTCCTTGTAAATTCATCAAGTTGCATGAAGACCCATTCTTTTGAGAAAAGTATCTTTTAAAGTGCACATTTTTCACCAAAACTGCATTTGGTTCCACTTATTGGTATACCTATGGTGCTGCATGAAATAACAAGAGATTACAATCTTTCCTCTAGGGTGGAAAAATTATTGTGTGCATGAGCTCGAGGGGCGAAAAAGGTGGTTTGTGAAAAAGAGATGCCCTCCTGCACCCACACTAGGATAGAAATCCTTTTTGTTGTGGTGGTGGTGGTGGGTTTTTTTTTTTGGGTGGATGAGTGAGTGGGTGGGTGGGGGGCTGGGGGGTCATAGTGCCCTCCAATTTTTAGTAATTCCAAGATTATTACGGGGTCACATGTGTGTGAGGTAGCTTTACACTTTTGAAGAAATCTTCTAATAAGTCTCCATAGCTTGGCTCTTTTAAAACCATTAAGGCAAATGGCATTGACAAGTAATGCTATGTTTTGGGTGGCTTCAAATGTACAGTTGTTGCAAAAAATGATGGGCTTGAGTTAGGAGATGATAACTTTGCATGCCCACTAAGATGGTCTATTACATGACCTTATTATGTACTTGAAGGGAGCACATGGTAGGATTTTTTTTCCTAAGCTAGTTGCTTGATGAGTTTCCATCTATGATGGATAGATCTAGATTGAAATTTTTTATGTTTCCTCCTTGTCCCACCTCAAGAAGGTAGATCCTTTGATGTTGCATAAAGTGGCATGGGTAAAGTGACTTGATAAGAAGGATATCATAAAAGGATGTTCCATAAAGTGGCATGGGTCACATGACTTGATAAGACTGACCTATTCCTTGGAGGCAAGAATTCAGGAAGTCTTGCCCTCCTCGTCAGCACTCAAATCGTCAGATACTTCTTCTCACATAATGTATGGCAGACAAGGAACCGCCATGTGTTTGAAGGAGGTTTTGAGGTGGCAAGCTTCACAGAAATTGCTCAAGAAAGCAAAGTGCTAATATGGACGCTCATGTGCAAGCAACACTCGGAGGATTGGTCTAGGACTACTTGTGCATTGTTGTCAGCAGATGGAATGCCTAGGACGGGGGAAAATATTGGCCATCGGTAAATAAAAGATCTCATAAGGACAAGTGTATGGACCTTGTGTATTGAGGAGGAGGAGGTGGGTTGGTGGGGGTGGTTGCCCTGATAGCCGGTGTAATTATAGTCCTTGGATGATGTCATGGCTCAACAAGAGCATGACAAGACCTTGTAATTTTTTGGGTGGTTCAATATAATTCACTCACAATTGTGAGTTTTGCTATTAAAAAAGAAAAAGAAAAAAAGAAGGATATCATCAAAGGATCTATAAGGAATTACTTGCTTTGTCACGATGGGATGGGGTAGGGGTTGGGTAATGCAAGTGTTTTGGTCAATAAATCAAACTCAAGAGAATGGAGGTAGAGATTACACCACATAGGTGAGCACGTCATGGCCATGGGGATCCCATTAACTTGCCTATAGATTGAAACTTGGCATTGTATAAATATATTACTTATCAACCAAGTGTTGAGTGTGATGACATCTTGTTCATTGAAAGATAATCCATTCTTGTATACATGTGAGGACCAAGTTCCTTCAATGCATCAAGAAGTTTGTGAATTGATAGATTAAGCCATGCTCCCATGCTCTCTTTAGTGAGGGATGTTCTCATAAATTCTCTTCATGTCACCCGAGAAGATAGATTGTGCTTGCTTTGGCAGATTTAGGATACAATCATAGGTAGTGTACACTATCCACTAAGATTGGAGATGCAAGTTATGGAAAATTCCCCCCATAATTAATAATTCTTTAGAGTGCCTCTAGGCTAGCTCCTCTACCATAGCAATTCTCTCTATTTTTAGTGAGCTTGACTTGAAGCAAATGCCAATAGGCAATTTGGGTTGTGGTGCAAGCAAAGCCAACAAGTTTTGTGAACCAAGATTGAGTGCTGACAGCCAAGCACAGGAGCAGTAGGTTGTTAGCAGGAGTTAAAGGGCACAATTCTGCAAGCAAGTCTCGGCAACCAAATCAAGTTCAAGGGGAAATTGAGGATCTTGCAAAACACAAAGCAATTGATTTGTGAGCGGACATAGCCAGTAGAGCTACAAAGCTCAGCAGGCTGGGGCAATTGAGCAGGACTCAAAGGTTGTGTGTGTGTATACACACACACACACACACACACACACACTGTTGGAAGGCATCTAAGTTGGCCAAGCAAGGGAAGCTCTACTTGGTAGTAGGTCGGTAGCAAAACCGAGCGGCAATTGAAGCCCACCTCGTCGTTCTCCCCTCCCCCACACACACAGTCGACGGTGCAAGCCAAGCTTTTGACAGAGCGTCAGTAGTCTTCTGCAAGTTTTGATAGAAGTTTTTTTTTTAAATTATTCACTTAACACACCTATGGTGTGCGCAAGGGGCTCTTTCCCACCATCGAGCGTCCTCGACACCCCGATTCCCCGGCTCACATACACTCCATAGTTTTTTGAGAGATAGCGAGATTGAGAGATTGAGTAAGAGAGCTTGAAAGACACACACACACACACACACACACACAAAGTTGTCAGAGGAAGTGCAAGCGTGTGTGTATGTGTGTGTGTGTGTGTGTGTGTGTGTGTGTGTGTTTGTGTGACAGAGAGAGAGAAAGAGAGTAGGGATTTACTCCTCGACCTCGACATTGGTGTTTATCCTTTCCAATGCCGGTTTTGACATCGTGTTTGCACCTCGGCACTGACTCTTGACGATTCTTCGACATTAACATTGGAGACACTCTTTACCCGGGCTGATTTTTGACATCCGACCCCGATGCCAACGTTCCCATGGACGACCATCTTCCCGTAGACGGTTGTGCTTGCCACGTGCACTGGTGAGGTGCCTCTACCACAGAGGAGTGACACCCGGCATAGGCACCGAGCGCACGGATCACGCTCTACGATAATTTTTTGGCTACGACTCTCTTGGCGGCTATTCAACTATCGCATTTCCATCCGTGGTGGAAATCGGCACATATTGACACAACACGTAGGTTACAAGAGGATTTTGAGCCCGTTTACACACAAATTCTCCGGGTTTTTAGACGCTTATAGACACAACGCTTTTCAGGAAATTTTGACAGTCATTTCGACAGCATTTTCTCTCTGCACAGATGCATTGATAGATGTATGTTTGCTTTAGCACACCATAGTGCTATTGAGCTCTTTTGTCAGCAGATATCCCCGCAAGGATCAGTTTTACTGCATGCAGCAGTTCTTAGTGCTTGTTTTAGCACGGTCACTCATGTACATTTAGTTGCAGACACTACCTAATGTACTACGTTTAGTTGCAGACACTACCTAATGTACTACGTGTGGAGCCAATCTTTTGGCTATTTTGGAAGTTTTCCCAACCGTTTTTGAGACTCAAACCAAAAGAACCCTTTCTAAGACTGTGGCTAGTCGTTTTGTGTCTGCTTTAGCCTTCGGAGTGTCTTTGCATGAGGTTTTCTTTGAGATGGAGTATTCTCGAATGTTGAGATATCTCGAATGTTGAGATATCTTCGGTGATACATGTAGCTAGAGTTCCCCTCTTACCATACCCTCGCCATAGGATATGTATCTGGACGGTTTTCTTATGCTTTTGACGCCGAGTTGGCGATCACACGACAGTGGCAGTGTCAGCTTTTGAAGCCCAGTTAGTGCAATTGGCACATTCTATGCGTTTTTTTAGTTGAGATTTTACTCCTCATACAAAGGAGACTCTGCCGGATTTTCTTGTGAGTCGTGACCATCATTGTTAGCACTTTTGAGCCTATTTTGGTTGAGGTTTTGCTCCCAATACAAAGGTTATTCTATCCAAATCTTTGCAGCTTCTCGCCATAGTTTGGTACCTCTCAAACCCTCTTGTCAGCGATGGCTTCTTCTTTAGAAAATGAGGAATATTTCATCCGCAAGTTTGATGATGGTAGCAACTTCACCTTGTGGAAAGAGCGCATGAAGGATGTTTTCACTAACAAAGGTCTATTAGAACCATTGAAAGAGCGTGCAGAGGGTGATCGCTATATGCAGACTGAGTGGGAGCTTTTGAATGCAAAAGCCATGGCTACAATACGTCTACATCTAGCTGAGTTAGTGTTCTTCACTATCATAGGGAAGACAACATCCAAGGCTCTATTGGATAGCTTATGTTCAACATGAGAGAGAAAAAGTGCATCCAACAAAGTTTTTTTCATGAAAAAGTTTATGAAGCTTAACATGAAAGAAGGTAGCATAATTTTTGGATACTTAAATGAGTTCAACTCCTTGTTCAGTCAGTTGACATCTCAAGGCTTTAGTGAGTTTGACGACAAATATGCTCTCTACCCAGTTGATGAGTCGCAGCAAAAATATATGAGAAATGTTGAGTGTTACTACTGCCATAAAAAGGGAC
Source organism: Adiantum capillus-veneris (assembly GCF_014529385.1). NCBI lineage: Eukaryota > Viridiplantae > Streptophyta > Polypodiopsida > Polypodiales > Pteridaceae > Adiantum > Adiantum capillus-veneris. The sequence continues at coordinate 5,881,881 of NC_140939.1, read as the reverse complement.
ACTTGAGGAAATATTTCCGCACAATGCAACATGATAAGGGCAAAGAGAAAGCGAAGTCTCACAAACCCAAAAGCAACGTAAAAATTGAAGAGATTAATGTGGTTGAGTACCCATCCATTGAGACATTTTTTGACGTGCCAAAAGATGTGTTGATTTTTACATCGGATTTGAATCTTGATGCATTGTTAGCTCTTGAAAACTATTATGCACAAAATTGACTTGTGAACTTAGGTGCTAGCGTTCATGTGACTCCTCACAAGGAATGGTTTTCTACATACACTGTCACACATACCATAGATAAGCTAGGAAATTCTTATGAGCTTGATATATGTGGTGTGGGCACCATCAAGTTTTCTATGCAAAATGGCACTGAGTTGATGTTACATAGTGAAGCTAGGAAACTCTTATGAGCTTGATATATGTGGTGTGGGCAGCATCAAGTTTTTTATGCGAAATGGAATTGAGTTGATGCTGCATAATGTCAGACATGTACCCAAATTGACAAAGGCGACATCTGGATGATTTGGGTTACACTACCATATTTGCTCATGGTTCTTGGATTATTAAGAAGGGAAATCTTGACATACTTAAAGGCCAGAAGTATGGCTCATTGTACTCACTTTATGTCTCTTTCATAAAAGAGAATTCTATTTGTGTAGCCGGAGCTACTGTCTACAGAGTTTTGGCATAGCCGGATAGGACATATGAGTCAAAAGGGAATGAAAGTCTTGTAGCGTTCTGGTTATGTCCCTATGGTAGATTACTCTAACTTCTCTTTATATGAGAATTGTATTTATGGCAAACAGGATAGGTTGACATCAGCACCTTTGGACAAGGAGTTAGGGAGTCCTCTAGATCTCATTAATAGCGACTTGTGCGGACCTATGCCAGTCAAGTCTCTAGGGGGATCATTATACTTCCTAACATTCATAGATGACTCTACTAGAAAGGTGTGGGTTTATCTCTTGAAGCAAAAGAGCGACGTCTTTAGTGTCTTTCAAAAGTTCTTAGCATTGCTAGAGAACCATTCGGGTGGAAAGCTTAAAGCTTTGCGTAGTGACAATGGAGGCGAGTACATCTCCTCCGAGTTCAAGGAATATTACAGTAAACAAGGCATTAGAAGACGGTTTACCACGCCTTACGCACCCACGCCTTACACACCCACTCAAAACGGTGTGGCTGAGAGAATGAATAAAATCATTCAGGAACAGGTCACTTCTATGTTGTCTATGGCCAACTTACCTCAAGAATTTTGGGGAGAAGTTGTTACAGTGACTGCTTATTTGATCAATCAATCACCTAGTACACCACTAAAGTACAAGGTTCCGCAGGAGATGTGGATGGACAAAGAGTCTAATTATGATAGGCTACATGTATTTGGGTGTGAGGCATTCTCCCATGTGCCAAAAGCGCTTAGATAAAAGCTGGACCCCAAATCACACAAGTGCATCGGATATACGGTGTGGATGGAGAGATGGGATATCGTGTTTGGCACCCAGAATCAAAGAAGGTTATACGAAGCTCACAGGTGATATTCAACAAGTTTAAGATGCATAAAAACCAATTAAAGACATTGAGTATTGCAGAGTATGGTTTGAGGATGTTTCCTCACCGCCAGTTACACAGAATGTTGGACATGTTAGTGATGCACCTTCCACTAGTACACATACGCATGTTGCTCCAAAGAGAGTGGAACCCAGCATTCAAGCACTTCGGAGATCTACTCGTACATCTTGTGTATCTAAGCGTTTTGAGCTAGGATTGGACTACTTGCTAGTCACTGACTGCATGAACCCACTTTCTACAAAGAGGCCATTCAAATGGACGATGGCGTGAAGTGGGAAGAGGCTATGCAATGTAAGTATAACTCAATCTTAGCAAATGAAACTTGGGAATTGACATAGCTACATGTGGGTAAACAGGCATTGCCATGCAAATGGGTGTACAAGAAGAAGTATATCACAAATGATCCCGAGCCTAGATCCCGAGCCTAAGTATAAGGCTAGATTGGTTGCTAAATGGTTCAAGCAAACGAAAAGCGTGGATTTCTATGAAATCTTTTCTCCAATGGTCAAGGTGACTACATTGTGTCCTGTGCTTGGTCTAGTAGCCATCGAGGACATGGAATTGGTCCAAATGGATGTGAAGACAGCATTTCTTCATGGGGATCTTGAAGAGGATGTCTACATGAAACAGCCATAAGGTTTTACGATAAAGCTTGAGAAACCAACACGGGTAGAACTGGTGTGTAGACTCAAGAAATCTTTGTATGGATTAAAGCAAGGCTCAAGGAAATGGTACATCAAGTTCGATAAGTACATTCAGTCCCAGGATTACATAGGGAGCCAAGAGATTTTGTATGTGGATTATATGCTCATAGCCGAGAAGTCAAAGGATGAGATTGCACTTCTCAAGGATGCCTTAAGCAAGCAGGCTTCTATGAAAGATCACTTTCTTGGTATGCGTATCGAAAGAGATTAAAAATGTGATAAACTTTCGCAGGAAGAGTATATTCACTAGGTCTTGCACATTTTTATATGCAAGGGGGGAAAGAATTGAGTACCCCAATGGCTTCATATGAAAAACTTAGCAAGCATGATTGTCCCAAATCGGATGCTAAAGAGGTAGAGATGGAAAAGGTGTTGTATTCTTTGGAAATTGGCAGTCTCATGTTCGCCATGGTTAGCACACGGCCAGACATTGCATATGCAGTGAGAGTGGTCAACAGGTTTATGGAAAATCTAGCCAGAAAGCATTGAGAAGCAGTGAAACACATCTTGAGATACATCAAGGGCTCAACTAGTAAGTGCTTATGCTGTGGGAACAGTGATGCATCCATTGTTGGATACACTGATTTGGATTGTGTGGACACTAGATAATCCACATCTAGCTACGTTTTCTTGTTTGTTGGAGCGGCAGTTTCTTGGAGATCATGTATCCAAAATTGCACTTCGCCTTCCATCACTAAGGTACAGTATGTTGTAGTTTCTAGTTCCAGTAAGGAAGCTAAATGGTTATCTCATCTAGTGGGAGACCTTCGTATACACACGACTCCAGTGCTACATTGTGATAGTCAGAGTGCAATTGCGTTAGCAAAGAACCTTGGGTTTCACTCCAAGTCGAAACACATCGAGGTCAAGTATCATGTGGTACGGGGTATTTTGGCTAGCAACCGTATTGATTTAGTCAAAGTTCACACGGATGAAAACCCAGCGGATACTTTAACAAAGAGCTTAGCCTCAGAGCGGTTTGCACATTGCATGGAGATAATGGGCGTAGGGCGAAGCTATGGCCATGCTTCACGTTTATATAATTGTATATAATAGTCCCTACATTCTTTATCCACTTGGGCCACGTTGGCCTTCAAGTGGAATATTGTTTGGTTTCAAGCCCAGTGGTCGGAGGCGCCCGCCCACTTACTTTACGTTCTTGGTTATAATGAGAATAAGGACAAGAGAGTGAATACTCTCTAGAGCTCCACCAAAACAGCCTGTGTACTATTTCATCTCCTTCCCCTTCTCTTCTTCCCTCTCTTGCACTCCATAGCCATTTCCCACACTCATCCTCTGGTGTCCTTACTCGAGGATAATGATGCAAGAGGGGAGATTCAAGGGCTATCTCTACCTAACAACAACCAACTGCTAGTTGAGCTTTTTGCGGATGATTCTCTACTCTTCCTTAAAGCCAGTGCTCAGATGATCAGAAAAGCTTTGGAGATTGTGCAAACATATGCCATAGCATCAGGGTATAAGTGTAGCATCTAAAAATCAAGATTGATCTCTCTTTTGGAGAGTGTCTCATTTGATCTATCAAAGATACTCTGACACCTTGGAGCCCCGCTAGGGGTAGATGTAAAGCACAAGGAAAAATTCACTCGGATCATGGAGAAGATAAGAACCAAGATGCATAGATGGCAATATGTTCTTCTTCCCTTCCTGGCTGAGTGAAAGTAATCAACTCATTCATGTTCCCGTATATAGCTTTCAACAGTCCGCTGTTGAAGCCAAATGCAATTGGAAGAAGTCTCTTAAATAGGTAAATAGATTGTTAGCTTTGGTCATCCTTGTTATTATTATTGAGCTATGGGCTTGTTGGCTCCACACATGTATTATGGGTGATCATGGATGATAGGCGCATGCCACATCTAGTAGAGAGAGAGAGAGAGAGAGAGAGAGAGAGAGAGAGAGAGAGAGAGAGAGAGAGCATACTAACTGTTGGCTAAGTGTGGGCGCCCAAGTGTGGTTGGGATGACTCACACAAGGGCTTGTAACCCTAACTCTTATCTCATTCTTGAATGTATGGTTTGCTTGCTCTCTTTCTCTGTAGTGTAGACTCCTATTGTGTGTGAGTGTTTGAGAGCGTGTGTGCAAGCGAGGGTGAGCGAGCGACCTTACAGTAGTGGCTAGGTGGTTGATCAGTGGCGACGGCGGGCTCCCTCTTCATGGATGTGCAAGATTCTTAAAGCGACAAAAAAACAAAGGTGAGTGACACACCGTTGCATGATTCTTTTTGCATATCTGTTTTTTGGATGAGAAATGGTTAGGTTAGGGTTAGATCTATTGTTTTTGCATCAAAGTTTTGCGCTTTTATAATTTTTTATGTTTTACAGTAAATGTTTGCACTATCTGTATTCTAGCATTGTTTAGAACGGAAAATCTATTGTAGCTGTAAATTATTGTGTGGTTGCAAAAATTAGAAAACAAAAAAAACAAAAACAGAAATAAAAAAGAAATCCAAAAACAAATTATTTTTTTTGAAATGACCGCGCATTAAAAGAATGATCGAGATTGGGATCATTGCCCAAGCCCAAGCCTAAGCCTCAGTCCTCAGTCTTATGATATAGTATAGACTCAATACTATATATATAGTCTACTCCCCCAAGAGAAATGATGGCATGTGGGATAAGTCCTCCTCCCTCCCCTTCACACTTGCACCCTTGGACTTCTTTGAGCCTTGTGCCCAACTAGTAAAAGACTATTTCAAGGATTTTGAGGACGTAAAGTAACCAAATCTAGGGCTGTAAAGCACTCCACGTCTCTCTGACCGAGATGTTGGTTTTGAGCTATCACATGCTATATTCCATAGCTTGGTTTTTAAAAAAAGACGAAAAAAATCAAAAATTTGAGAGTAAAACCGGATTGCAAAACACCCAAAAAACTAGATGAGCGGTCTTCACGAGCACTCACCAACACTTCTAGGGTTCCAAGGTCACATGCACCTACGCTCTGGTCATGTGCTAGAGCATGAGAATATAGAGAGTGCCTCTGCTTACAGGGGCGCCCGTTATCCCTCCACATTAGGCTCTAGGCCCTCAACGGAACCCAGGGTAGTACTACTCAAGAGCCCCACCTAGCAGCTAGTGACTCAGATGCAATGAGGGATATCCTACACAAAACCCTAAAATACCTAGTCAAGACATGCATGCCTTTGCCCCACGCCACGGGTCTAGCGTGTTTAGCCGCTTAAAAGAGACCTTTAGTCGAGCCACCCGTTTGGAGGCCACAACTAGTGAAGTGAAAGAGGGCAATGGGGAGGTAGAT
>NC_140939.1:5703841-5873841 GCF_014529385.1 Adiantum capillus-veneris | reverse complement strand
ACTCCACTCTCCCCCTCTCACAATCCCGCCCCTCCCCCGCATGCCCAACCCTTCCCTTCCCTTGTGGACCCCTCTCCCCCCTTCTCTCTCTCTCTCTCTCTCTCTCTCTCTCTCTGCCCTTCTTTCTCATTTTATTTTATACCCAGATATTAGATCCACCAAGAATGTATCATTTTGGTCGCATGGGTCATTTTGGCCTTTTGATGAAAGTTAACATAGCATTTCATTTCATTTCTCATTAGGATTGGAGGGACTCAAAAAGCGACAATGTGACAGGAGGCAGAGAAAGAAAAAAGGAAGATGCAGTGGGAGAGAGATCGATAAGAAGAGAGAGAGAGAAGGAGGCGACAAAATTGTGAGGGAGAGAGGTGTCTCTAGTGCCTCCCTTTTTTTGTAAAAGAGGGAGAGAGGGGGAGAGAAAGAGAGAGTGATAGCAGGAGGGGAAGAGCGGGGGGGGCATTGGGAGGGAGAGAGAGATAAAGAGAAGAGGGGTGGCAGGTGGAGAGAGAGTAGGAGAATTTTTTAAATAGCTCTCTCCACCCTCTCTCTCTCTCTCTCTACCCTTGCCACCCTTTCCTCTCGTCCTTGTGTGTGTGTGTGTGTGTGTGTGTGTGTGTGTGTGTGTGTGTGTGTGTGTGTGTGTGTGTGTGTGTGTGTGTGTGTGTGAGAGAGAGAGAGAGAGGGGGGGGGGGGGGGGGGGGGGGGGGGGGGGGGGGGGGGGGGAGGGGGAGGGGGAGGGGGAGACAAGGAGAGAGAGGGGTGGCGGGCAAGAGAGAGACACGCGCACAGAGGGAAGACAACACGAGAGAGAGAGAGAGAGAGAGAGAGAGAGAGAGAGAGAGAGAGAGAGAGAGAGAGAGAGAGGGAGGGATAGGGAGAGGGGTTATAGAGTGACTAAGAAAAGAGAGAGGAAGAAGGGAGTAGGAGATAGGAGGACTTTAGGGAAGGGATGGTGGTTTCTAGAGGAGGAGCTGGAGGAAGGGAAGGTGCTTAGAGGATTAGATGGAGAGAGGAGGTGGAGGAGAGGAAATATTTTTGAGGAGGAGGAGGAAGGGAAGAGGAGGAAGCACATGGGTGGCAAGAGGAGGAAGGGGAGGTAGAGAGGGCGGCACTCCAAAAAAAAAAAACCTCGCTCCAAAGATCGCTCCGTTGAGCTCGCTCGAAGACCTAACTCCCACTATACCTGCTCACTTGGGTGACTTGGCAACATTTTCTCAAGCTATCAGTCAATCTATTGCCTAGAGAAAATATGTGTAACATGCCTGATAGAAAGCCTAGAAGTAAGGTAGTACAGGTGGCCAAGCTCACACAAAAATAAAGTGGAGATGGGGATTCTAGAAAGCATATTGAAGTATTTGAACAAATATGTGATTCCCTTGGAGAACATAACGAACTACATAAGAGCAATGATTTAAGCCTGACTTTGAGTGGAAAGGCTGGGGATTGGTATAGGGCCTAAGGATGGAAGAGAAAACAATTTACCCTACTCTTAGGAGACTGTTCTTGAAAGAGTACATACAAGAGGGAGTGCTTTGGGGTGTAGTATCTCAGCTCCAAAAAGCCTAACAAGAGGAAGGGGAGTCCGTAAGAGACTTTATTAGTCGCCTGAAGCATTTGAATTCTTGTTGTAATCCAATTGAGAACTTCAATAACCAATTTCTTGATAGATTCATTAGGGGATTATGACATGAGGATATCTGCAGTGGCCTAGTCATTAGAGATATCACCACTTGGAAAGAAGACACCACCAAGACACCACCATTGCAATCCAATTGGAGGACAATTTAATGATTCAAGGAGAAAGAGTGTCTATTGAGCCTAACTCTACTAGCTTGCAAGCATCTGGGCATGAGCCAATGACCATAAAGCCTATTGTTAAAGGGCTAAAGATATCTAAGATGACTTTAGCATATCTCACCAAGGCCATTCAAGAAAGTCTTAGAGATAATCATGCCCAGGAAAACAATCATATGTATCCAAGAAGGGAACAACAATGGTGCTCAGTTTGCTTTAATCCACATAGCACTAGTGAATGCCCTATATTTAGACTAAAATTCAATGGGAATTGCAATGCATGTGGTAGGTACGGTTACCAAGCTAAGGATTGTATAATGTTCAAATGTGTGATGGAAAATAGACCACCCTTGGCCTGGACAGATTCACCGTGGGTTCCTTCATTAATGCCTGCCCCACCTGTTGAACAACTATGGCAACACATGGTTCCTAGAGCCCAAAATGTTGCTCAAGCTACACCACTACCACCTTCAATGCTAGGACCACAATCCCCACATCCTAGAGTCACCCCTGCAAATCATATGGGTTGCGAGCCATCTAGTGCTTGTTTGCAAGGTTGTGAGTGTTGGGGTATAAAGCCCAATGTGGTCGCCAAGGTAAGTGGGCGGGACGCCAGGTATGTACACATATTCTTTTGTAAAAACCTAATAAGAACTCACTATGCTCTACACATTACAATAGAGCGAGTTCACCATATCATCGTGCTCTTCTTCTTGCACTCTCTCTCGCATCGCACTTCCGCTCGTACTCCTTCAACTGGTATCAAAGCTCAGATCGAGGCTCGGGGCAGCACTGCAGGAGGCTAGAGTCACCAACTCAGATTGGAGTGAAATTCGACAGGCGAAGACACGGCCCCAAATCTCGTGGGTAAGCTCGAAGGGCTTAGTGTTCTCAGAATTTCATTCTGAGGTCATCTCGGCCACCGTTCGGCTTCGACAAAGGTCTGCGCAAGCCATTTTCGAGTACGTGGTCTCGACGGGTGCAGATCCGACTCTGCAAATTTGGGTTTTCCAGCCTACGACTGCAGGTGCTAAGGATATCGACACTCCCAGAGTGTTGATTTGTGGCTGTCTACACATCGAAGGACGGCTCACAGTTCTTGGAGGTGTGTCACATACGACACAGGCGCATCTACACACAGACTGTAGGCGACATCCACTAGTTCATCAGGTAGCTTGTGTTTGCTGCTTGATATTCGAGATTTCATCCTGACATTGCAGGTACTTCCACATGGGATGTATTGTCAGAGATGATGTATGTCTGTTGAGGGTTTGCTGGCTGTGAGTCACGCAGCAAACAACCGCCGCAGCGGTTACAGCATACAGTGGGAAATTTGTGGATGTATGACTTTGTGGGAATTCTATGTACTGTCAGATTTACTGCAGCCTTTGTTGAGGATCGAGTGAGGTTTTATTGAGCTAGGGAATTCTCGAATGTTGAGATCCTTTCGGTGATACAAGTCTTGGAGCGATCCCTCGAGCACCCTTAGACAGGCAGCTAGGATGTATTGACACTGTGAGTTAGACAGTTGGGATTGCATCTTTGCTTTACTGCCGTTGAGGCATTGTCGTAGTCTATGCTTATAGGACAGTGACAGGACAGTAAGAGACAGTACAGGTGCAGGACAGGTTTACCCGCAGCTTACAGTGTCAGAGAGATAGTATTTTTTGAGCTGTTTTTTGGTCTGTGTTTTAGTACACCAGAGCCATTTTACAAAGGAGACTCTGCCAAAATTTATGCAGAATCTGAAGCTTTCTTGGTTCATTTGACAGGTTGATATTGGTTCAAAGGTCAGTTTACAGGGGAAACTCTGCCGAATTTTTCCCAGAAAAGTAAACTACTGTGAAGTGTAGCTATGGCTGGATCACAGGACACTGCTCTTTATAATATCAAGAGGCTGGATGGAACCAATTTTCCATTGTGGAAGAAGCAGATTTGGTACGTGTTGGTACAAAAGAAGCAGATAAAACCTATAAAGCTCAAGGGGATAAAACCAGAAGATATGGATGAAGATGAATGGAGCGAAATGGATGAATTGGCACTTTCTACCATTATCTTGACTTTGGCAGAAAGCGTTTACTTCAATGTAGCAGACGAGATGTCGGCTTATCAAGCATGGTTAAACCTGAGTGATCTTTATGAGAAGCAGAGTGCAGCTTCACAGGTATACTGGCTTAAGAAGCTTGTTGACTTGAAGATGAAAGAAGAGACACCTATGTCCAATCATCTGAATGAATTCAACACAATCTATAGTCAGTTGTCAGCTCAAGGTGTCAAGTTTGATGAACCTGTTAGAGCTATGTTCCTGTTGATCACATTGCCGGAAAGTTGGGACACTTTTCGCACAGCTTTGAGTAATTTTGCACCTCCAGATGGTTTGAACATAGCAGGTGTAGAAGGAAGTATGCTTACTGAAGAAACCAATAGAAAGACAATGGACAAAGGCAAAGGAACAGCCTTAGTTGTCAGGGGAAGGACCAAAGAAAAGTACAAAGGTGGAAAGAGGAATCAGTCTCGTAGCAAGTCCCGCAGTGCTAAAGGCAAGAGTGACATAGAATGCTACCATTGTGGCAAGAAGGGTCACATGAAAAGAGACTGCAGAGAATGGAAAGCAGAAAAAGGCAAAGAAAAAGCTGAAGACCATGGTGAGAAGAACAAGTCCTCAGTGAAGATTCAAGAAATAAATGTGACAAACACTGTTGCAGAGGATGACAATCTAGTGTCAGGAGACATCTACTTCTTGAAGAATACAATGGACTCAGCTCTTCTTACAGCATCTGATGGAAATGCACTGAGTGACTGGATTATAGACTCAAGGGCATCACTTCATGTGTCTCCAAACAAGGAGTGGTTTACCTCTTATGTGACCACTAAAGATCATGTTCGGCTAGGCAATGGGCAGACATGTGAGATCTTAGGTGTTGGAGATGTTCAATTGAAGTTTCAGAATGGCTCTTCTTTCACGCTGAAGAATGTGAGACATGTTCCCGCAATTACAAAGAGCTTGATCAGCACAGGTTTACTTGATGATGCTGGCTACGTCACCACTTTTGGATAGAACATGTGGAAGATATCCAAGGGTTCTATGACAGTAGCACATGGAGTAAAGTCTGGAGGACTTTACATGATTTATGTAACAAATGTCTCTAAAAATGTAATCAATGTAACCGAGCAGCCGAACGTTTCTTTGTGGCATAGCCGGTTAGGACATATGTCCAAGAAGGGAATGGAAATCTTGTCTCGTTCTGGTTATTTGCCTGGCCTTTCAGGACTTTTGTGAGTCAAAAGGTATAAAACGTGAACTTACTGCTCCTTACAATCCTCCTCAAAATGGTGTTGCTGAGAGGATGAATAGGACCATACAAGAGAAGGTCAGAAGTATGTTGTCTAATGCACAGCTGCCAAATGGGTTTTGGGCTGAAGCTGTATCAACAGCTGTTCATCTTGTAAATAGATCTCCTAGCAAGGTTTTGCAGAAGGATTCAGTGCCAGAGATGGTATGGTCAGGCAAAATGCCCTCATACAAGCATCTCAGAGTCTTTGGCTGTGAGGCATATACTCACGTTCCAAAGGAATTTAGGAACAAACTTGAGCCAAAGAGTAGAAAGTGCATCTTTCTAGGCTATGGTAATTCTGGTGAGATGGGGTACAGACTTTGGGATCCCGAATCCAGAAAGGTTGTCCGTAGCAATGATGTTCACTTTAATGAATCCAAATATCATTCTAAACCAGAGAGGGTTGAGGAGATTAGAAGAGTTGTCTTCCAAGAAGATGGACCTGCACGTGCAAGACAAAATGTCAGGGCTCAAGAGGAGCAAGGACAGGATAGAGTGGAACCACAGGTTGTGGCTAAGTCTGAGCCACCTATTGTGCGCAGATCTGGACGTGTCACTCGACCTCCTGATAGGTTTGTTCCATCTATGAACTATGTCATGTTGACTGATTGCAATGCGCCTTCATGTTACAAGGAAGCAGTGAAAATGAAGGACTCCGGGAATTGGCAATTGGCCATGCAGTCAGAGATGACAGCTCTGCATAAAAACCAGACATGGAAGTTAGTTAAATTACCACGGGGCAAAAAGGCTCTACCCTGTAAATGGGTTTACAGGTATAAGATCACCGCCCATGATAGTCAGCCAAAGTACAAAGCAAGGCTTGTTGCCAAGGGCTTTAAGCAAGAACAAGGCATTGACTTTGATGAAGTCTTCTCTCCGGTGGTCAAGATGACTACATTGAGATGCTTTCTTGCATTGGTTGCCATATTAGATTTGGTGTTGCACCAAATGGATGTCAAGACAGTGTTCTTGCATGGTGATTTAGATGTGGAAATTTACATGCAGCAGCCAGAAGGGTTTGTTGAGAAAGGCAAGGAAGATTGGGTATGCCAGTTGTTAAAGAGTCTTTATGGCTTAAAACAATCACCGAGGGCATGGTACCATAAATTCCACAAGTTTATGCTTTCTCAAGGCTACAAACGTAGTGAGTTCGATCACTGTCTATATACAAAGAAGGCTAAGGATGGCAGTTGGCTGATCCTTATTTTGTATGTGGATGACATGTTGATTGCTGGCAAGCACTTGGAAGAAGTTTCAGCTTTGAAGTCAAAGATGGCAAAATCTTTTGACATGAAAGACATGGGTGAGGCAAGTAATATAGTTGGTATGCGCATTGAGAGAGACAGATCAAAGAAGTTGATTTGGTTATCTCAAACAGAGTATATTGACAAGGTTTTGCAACGTTTCAATATGGAGAAGGGAAAGGCATTGAGTGTTCCATTGCCACCATATGTGAAACTTAGCAAACAAGATTGTCCTGTGTCTGAGGAAGAACAGGCTGAAATGGATAAGATTCCATATGAGTCTGCAGTGGGTAGTTTAATGTATGCAATGATTGCTACTCGCCCAGACATTGCATTTGCAGTGGGAGTAGTAAGTCAATACATGTCAAACCCAGGCAAGAAACATTGGGAGGCAGTGAATGGAATATTGAGATACCTGAAAGCTACAAAGAGTATGCGTATATGCTATGGGAGTCAGGAGCTAAGTGTAAAGGGTTTTACAGACTCAGATTATGCAGGTGACTTAGACAACTGAAGGTCTACGTCAGGGTATGTCTTTACATTGGCTGGTGGAGCAGTATCATGGCGTTCTAGATTACAAGATTGTGTTACTCAGTCTACTATAGAGGCTGAATATGTTGCAGCATCAGAGGCATGCAAAGAATCAATTTGGCTTAATCGACTAGTAACAGATTTGGGAATCAAAGAAGAGATGCCTGTGTTATATTGTGATAGTCAAAGTGCTATACAATTGGCTCGCAATCCAGTTTATCACTCAAAGACAAAGCATGTGGATGTGAAGTATCATTTCATCAGGGAAATGCTCGAGGATAAGCAACTTCAGCTTGTCAAAGTTCACACCACAGAAAATCCTGCTGATCTACTTACAAAAGGACTTCCCTCAGAGAGCTTTGCGCATTTTCGCAAGCAGTTAGGTGTAGGGTAGTACATCACTTCTCTACATCTCTTGTATATTAACTTGTATAGTAGCTTCTCTCACACTTAAAGTACCAAATTGGACTTTAAGTGGGAGGTTGTTGGGGTATAAAGCCCAATGTGGTCGCCCAGGTAAGTGGGCGGGCCGCCAGGTATGTACACATATTCTTTTGTAAAAACCTAATAAGAACTCACTATGCTCTACACATTACAGTAGAGCGAGTTCACCATATCGTCGTGCTCTTCTTCTCGCACTCTCTCTCGCGTCGCACTTCCGCTCGTACTCCTTCAGTGAGGAAGATATACACCCTACTATTGCCTATGGGATGGATGCATTTGAAGAGTGTCCACAATACTACATGGAGCACTACTAGGACAAGCCAAACCTATGTATCAAGTAGCTTTTCTTGCAGCAAGAGGCCAAAATATCCATCTCACTGCCAAGAGGAGCACCCCTTTAATTCTATAAGTGTGGGGGTTCACATCGTGTAGATGAGTGTCCTATTAGACTACAAAAGAATTCCACACTAGTGTATACCAATCAAGGGAGCACATCTACAATGCTGATACTCATGTGTAAGTGATGTGGCATAAATCATTTGATTGCCCAATGTCCTAATAATCCGAATGCACCAAGGATCATGCCATTGAACTTAATTGAGATTACTGAGGCGCCATCACAAAGTACACCGATGGTATCAAATAAATGTACTCACACGATCGATGCTCCAAAACCAAAATTATATTCTTGAAGAAAGAGACACGACCTCAATCGCCCAATCCAAGAAGAAGAAGAAAACACAAAGGAAGAGATCACAAAAGGTAACGAAGTCAAACCCCAGTTCAAAGACTCACATAGGGACTCGTGACGACCCCGTGTATATGAACAACACTGAAAATGATTTTGATTCAGGCAAGACCATGGAGACTAAAACGACCATTAGAAAAGGAAAAAACAAGGAGGATCATGATGAGCCACAATGGACACGACCCATGGAACATAGGAAGAAGATTGAAACTTACCCAAACCCTATAGAGGAGATCGAGCAAGTCAAGCAATTAAGGAGTTTGGTGGATGAGACGCAAAGGGAGCTAGAACTAACACCTAGGAAGATCCAAATTACAAACATAATGTTTCCTACACAAAATCAACCTCATAAAGACCATAGGCCACTCGTCCAAGAAGAAAGTGTCGTTAAGTCATTAAGAAGTGGGCGTACTCATTTCTTGTTGGAGAGAATGTTTACAGAGGGATTACCTGCCCCTATTGAAGAAATGGATATTCCATCTTTCCCATGTCAAGGGACTCAAGCCCAAAAAGTTCAGTTAAATATTATCAAATTGATGGATTTCATGGCTTCAGAAGTTAGAACCACCATCATGTCTAAACTATATGGAGACCCCGAGCTATTCCTAGCTCTTTGAGCTTTCCTCAAGGGAGAACTGAAGGTTAGGTTACCACAACTTTCACCAATAGATAGGTCTAATGAAGTGTCATCGGAGGAGGAAACCTTAGATCCACAACCTAGCCTAGATGAAAACTCTGTTGTTTTACACGTGTAAAAAGGACACTGATGTTGGAGAAGATTCCCCTTATATGGATTTTCTACCTTGAATGGGATGAGTCTGACAACGTGGACTGGCTCCACCTAGCGGTAATCATAGACACTTGGGGAAACAGAGGGATGACTTGGGTAACACTTGAGGGGGACGAAGTGCCACAATCGTACCTTTACAAGTGTGTATCAATCATATGCACCTATGGTTCCTCGTACTCATATAGCTCCTACCCCTCCCATTGTTTCAACAACTTATGCTCCACAATCACAACACCCAAGCCCTTATTTTAATGGGACCATACCAGCTACCGTTAGCATGTCACATCCAATTTCTGCTATGCCTAGGGCCACACATGGCACAACATTATACCCAACTTGGAACGCAAGGGCTGCATATACGCCAAACCCAATGCAAACTCCCATTCCACATGCAGTCCCAAGAGAACCTGTCCCACTATACATACTCACTTAGGTGACTTGGCAACGTTTTCTCAAGCTATTGGTCAATTCATGGCTGAAAATATGCGTGACACACCAGATAGAGCGCTTAGAAGTAAAGTAGTAAAAATAGCCAAGCTTACACAAAAATTTAGTGGATACGGGGATGTGAGAAATCATATCAAAGTATTTAAGCAAATATGTGATTCCCTAGGAGAACACAATGACCTGTGTAAGAGTAACACTTTAAGCATGACCTTGAGTGGAAAGGTTGGGGATTGGTATAGAACCCTAAGGATGGAAAAGAAAACGATTTACCCTACTCTTGGGAGACTGTTCTTGAAAGAGTACATACGAGAGGGAGTGCTTTGGGGTGTTGCATGCTACATATGGATGCGTGGAAAGCCTTGTAAAATACTCAAAATAGCACACAACAAGCCATAAACGAACAAATCTACATACCTGACGACTCTCACAAATCCATAATCGAGCTCAACACGAAGAGATAGAGACAGAGAGAAAGATAGAGCACGTGCAGGTGCACCTCCTAGAGCGGAGTACTACGTCAGCACTCCGAGAGAGAGGGGAGGAGAAGAGAGAAGAAAGACATGAACACTGGGTGCAATCTCCCCCCGTGCAAGAGTTACCATTTCCCTCTTGCGCGTATTTGATTTATAGATTTCTTGAATGGTTAATGTGAGTACAAACTGGCCGGCCGGTCATAAATGGCCAAAGCTCATAAAAGAGCACTTGAGTAATAAATTATATAGAAAATATAATATCCTTTCGAGATCCTTTTGCATACCTTTAGCCTTTTCCACCTATCAGCTCCACTAAACAATAAAATATCAATTCCATTACATACCTCTCCGTTAGAAAAGCAATTGTCCTCACTTACGAAGATAAAACCATACTTGTCAAAAATAGTGATTTGTATTCTGTGTCAGAAATAGCACGTTGTAAAATGAAAAATTTATGAAACAAAACAACATGGCTTATGCCTGCCGTCATCTACATACTACCTATTCTAGTGTCCCATACCACTAGAATAAGCAGTATATGTCATACCCTGATGAATCAGGATATCATCAGTCACACTCATCATTCAATAATCAATTCTCATCAATCTCAAGTTCAATACTATCACGATAGAAAATAATCATATATCCATTCCAAATCCACATCTGCCAACATGTACCCATTTCAAATCCAAATCCAAATATCCTCCATTTTGTATACTCAAGTAACAAAATCATACCATTTACAGTGGTGGCCAGCCACTGCTGCAGCATGATTTTGTGATTGGTGTTGCCTCAACTAGTGAGTCTACACCAATTAGGCGTGCGGTCTAAATTGGTAAATCTACAGTGTACATTAGTCGAATAGAGCCATCCGAAGTCTTCTCACGAACAAAATGGTACCATATCTCTATATGCTTGGTTGGGACATGGAACATCGGGTTCCTCACAATGGCTATCCAACTCTAGTTGTCCGGAGTACATAATGGTCGTTTGCTATGGAAATCCCATCTCCAAAAGTAGCCTTCGAATCCACATTAGCTCACATGTAGCACTGCGAACAGCATGGTACTCTGCCTTTGTGGAAGACATTGCAGTTGTTGGTTGGATGTTTCTTGTTGCTCCATGGAACTTCTCCTGAGCCAAAAGGAAAGGTATAATTTGTAGTCGACCATCGTCCATGTGGATCCCCACCCCAATCTAAATCACTCCAATTGTTGGGGTGGTAAAGCCCAATGTGCTGCGCCTAAGTGTTGGGCGGCCGGAGACTACCGGGAACTAACATTGACCATTCATTCTATATAAAAGAATAAGGACTCAAAACCCTAAAACTATTGTGTTTGGAGTCCACCCAAACCTGTGTCTCCTCTCTTCTCCATTGCTACACACACACACGCTCTCGCACGCGCTCTTCAACTAGTATCAGAGCTCAGGGATTGGGAGCACCATTGGAGCTCAGCGGGGAGGCAAGCGGAGAAGCAGCAAAAACTGCAGCACGTTTTTGCATATCTATTTTGGCCTACCTAAACGTCTTCATTTAAGCCGATTCCTGTTATCCCTGATCGGTTTTTTGTCCTCTTCAACTTTGCAGAAGAAACGTTTTCTTAAAATCTTCACCAATCTTGAGATACGTCACTCAGACTGCCTATAGGTCGTGAAGTAGAAGCTGCAAATTTTTACAGATCTGTTTTGATCTGTAAAAACAGCTTATTTCAAGTCCATTCCCCCTATCCCCAACCGTTTTCTCGTGGTCTACAACTTTGCATTAGAAAGTTTCTGCAAATTTTACACAGTTTGAGAGATATTCAATTCAGACATCAAGGTGGTCTACCTTCGTCGGTTCTTCTGCGTACAGGTTTTCATTGCAAACTCTTTCTGCAATGTCTGTCACATGCATATTTGATGTAAGGTCTTGAGGGTCTGTTATATCAGACAAACCGCCGTAGCGGTTACAAAAAACGGTTTCTATGGTTGATGTAAGATCTTATGGGGTTTATGTATTGTGATGGAAATATGCAAAGCCTATTGTTGAGGGTCATGGTAAGGTTTTATTGAGCTAGGGGATTCTCAAATGTGGAGATCCTTTCGGTGATACAAGTTTTGGAGCGAGCCTCCAACATCCCCATAGTTTCGGCATCAGCATAGGATGTATGTTTATGCGGTTAGTGCAGTATTGGTGTGCATCTGTTGAACCGCCATTGTTGGCATTGCTATCATCTTTATGTGTATGCCTTTGACAATGTTCAGTTGGTCAGAGACACTCTTCTAGAGTTGGAGACATTGACATTGACAGTTCTTTGAGATTTTATCTTATCGGTTTAGCCACTTTGATCAGCATTTTAGTCATTGTATACATTTGTTTTGGGTTCAGAAGTCAGTTTTCAAGGGAGACTCTGCCGAAATTTTTCAAGTTTTCTATCATCTTCTTTAGTGGAGTGGATCTATCACTTTTCTTCCTTGTCGAGTGATGGCTTCATCATCGGAGAACTCTTTGTTCAACATTGAGAAGTTAGATGGCACTAACTTCCCATTTTGGAAGGAACAAATTTACAATGTTTTAGTATAGAAGAAGCAGATCCGGCCGATAAAGATGAAAGGGATAAAGCCTGAGGATATGGATGAGTATGATTGGCAGAAGTTGGATGAGCTTGCTACGTCCACCATCATGTTGACTTTGTCAAAGAATGTGTACTTCAATGTGAACATGGATAAGACTAGTTATGAGCTATGGAAGAAGTTATGTGACCTGTATGAGAAGAAAAGTGCAGCATCACAGGTTTATTGGCTGAAAAAGTTAGTTGATTTGAAGATGGATGAGGGCACACCCATGTGCAACCATCTCAATGAGTTCAACACAATTTTCAGTCAGTGGAGATATTTATCTCACATATGCCATGGATTCAGCATTTTTGGTTGCCACTGATGACTATGCTTTATAGGATTGGGTTATTGACTCAGGTGCATCGTTTCATGTGACTCCTCACAGAGAGTGGTTTAGTACATATGATGCAGCCCGTAAAGGTCGTGTTTGTCTTGGCAATGATTTTGCTTGCGACATAGTTGGCGTCGGCGATGTGCAGCTGAAATTTTAGAATGGTTCTTCATTCATGCTCAAGAATGTGAGACATGTGCCAAAGCTTACCAAAATCTTGATTAGTACAAGACAATTGGATGACGCAGGCTATTACTGTACATTTGGTGATAGTTTGTGGAAGATCACCAAAGGTTCTTTAGTGGTAGCACATGGTTCAAAGTCTAGGACTTTGTACATGCTACATGTATCCAATGTTAAAAACCATGTAATTTGTGTAACCGAGCAGCCAAGTGTTTCTTTGTGGCATCGCCGGTTAGGACATATGTATCAAAAGGGAATGAAGATCTTATCTCGTTTTGGTTATGTTCGTGGCTTCAATTTCTTAGACTTTTCAGTTTGTGAGCATTGTCTTTATGGTAAACAAACACAGCCACCACACAAAAGGGTAGGTAAGCGTAAGCACTCAAAAAAGTGAGCCATTAGATTTAGTGCATAGTGATGTTTGTGGACCTATGCCTAACGTATCCATGGGAGGTTCATTGTACTTTGTTACATTCATTGATGACTTCTCAAGGAAAGTGTGGGTATATCCTCTCAGGAAGAAGGATGAAGTTCTTTCAAAATTTCAGAATTTTTTGGCATTAGTGGAGAATCGGTCTGGCAAGAAAGTAAAGTGCTTGAGGTCACACAATGGTGGTGAGTATGTCACTAAAGCCTTTCAAAAAATTTGTGATTCCATAGGCATCAAAATAGAGTTGACTGCTCCATATAACCCTCCACAAAATGGTGTTGCTGAGAGGATGAACCGTACCATACAAGAGAAGTTATGTAGCATGTTGTCTAATGCAGAGTTGCCTAATGGATTTTGAGCAGAAGCATTAGCAACTGCTGTCCATATTATTAATAGATCTCCTAACAAGGTTTTAGATGAGAAGGTACCTGAAGAGCTTTGTCTGGGAAGCCACCTTCTTACAAGCATCTTAGAGTCTTTGGCTGTGAAGTGTATTGCCATGTTCCAAAGGAGTTTCGAAGCAAGTTGGCTCCTAAGTCAAAGAAAGGCATATTTCTTGGCTATGGCAATCTTGGCGAGATGGGATTTCGGTTATGGGATCCTGAAGCTAAAAAGATAGTTCGTAGTAATGACGTATACTTCAATGAAGAAAAGATGCATAAGAAGCTTGTGCAAACAGTGGAGGTCAGGAGAGTTATCTTCCAAGAAGATGGAATTGTCCACAATCGAGTTGAAGTGTCTAATGTCAGACAACAAGTACAGAATCCTCCTGCAGTACAAGATGTTGCTGAGGAACAACCAGCTCAAGCAGTTATGAGAAGTTCTACAAGAGTTTCAAGGCCTCCTGATAGATTTACTCCCTCATTGGACTACATTATGTTGACAGATTGCGGAGAGCCTTCCTGCTATAAGGAAGCCATGTCAATGGATGACAAGGCAAAGTGGGAGAAAGCTATGCAATCAGAAATGGATCGTTGCATAAGAATCAATCTTGGAAGTTGGTTTGGTTGCCTAAAGGTAAAAAGGCATTACCATGCAAATGGGTGTACAAGCAAAAAATTACACCTCATGATAATAAACCCAAGTACAAGGCACGACTTGTTGCTAAAGGATTTAAGCAGCAGCAGGGTATTGACGTTGATGAGATCTTTTCACCGGTTGTCAAGATGACTACTTTGCGGTGTGTACTTGTGTTGGTTGCTAAAGACGACATGGAACTTGACCAGATGGATGTCAAGACGGCGTTCTTGCATGGTGATCTTCAAGAAGAAGTTTATATGCAGCAGCCAGAAGGTTTTGTTGAGAAGGGCAATGAAGACTTGGTGTGTCAGTTAGAAAAGACTCTTTATGGTCTAAAACAGTCATCAAGGGAGTGGTATCGTAAATTCTACTCGCTCATGCTCTCTCAAGGCTACAAACGTAGCAATATGGACCATTGCCTCTACACTAAGCGAGCTAACAATGGTAGTTTGCTGATTTTGGTCCTTTATTTGGATGATACGTTAATTGCCGGGAAATGCAGGGATGAGATTTCAGACATGGGTGAAGCAAGCCATATCCTTGGCATGCGCATTAAGCGAGACAGCAAGAAATTGGTCTATTTGTCTCAATCTGAGTACATTGCTAAAGTGCTCAAGCGTTTCAATATGGAGAATGGGAAGGCATTGAGTACTCCATTACCTCCATATGTGAAACTTTCTAAAAATGATTGCCCTAAGTCTGAAGAGGAAAAGGCTGAAATGGCACAAGCATCTGCAGTTGGGAGTTTGATGTATGCTATGATTGCTACACGTCCTAATATTGCTTTTGCAGTGGGAGTTGTTAGCAGATATATGTCAAATCCAGGCAAGAAACATTGGGAGGCAGTGAAAGGGGTTATGCGATATTTGAATGGTACAAAAGACATGTGCATTTGCTTTGGAAGAAAGGAAGCATGTGTAATTGGTTACATGGATGCAGATTATGCAGGAGACTTGGACAAGAGAAGTTCCACTTCAAGCTATGTTTTTGAATTCACTGGAGGTGCAGTTTCATGGCGATCTCGTTTGCAAGATTGTGCTACCTTGTCTACTACAAAGGCTGAATATGTTGCAGCTTCAGAATCTTGCAAGGAAGTTATATGGCTTGGTCAGCTGGTGGGAGACTGGGAATCAAAGTTGAGATGCCTGTGTTAGATTGTGATAGCCAAAGTGCTATACAATTGGCAAAGAATCCAGTGTTTCATGCAAAGACAAATCATGTGGATGTGAAGCATCACTTCATTCGTGAGGTGCTTGAGGACAAGCGATTGCAACTTGCCAAGATTCACACCCACTAAAAACCCTACTGATCTTCTAACAAAGGGCTTACCTTCAGAGCGGTTTGCACATTGTCGGGCACTCATGGGCATTGTGTAGATGATCATGGTTATTGTCTACCTGTATTGTGTGTGTGTGTGTATATATATATATATATATATATATACATTGTTACCCCAGGTTAAAGGCACATTGTCCTTTAAGTGGGAGGTCGTTGGGGTGGTAAAGCCCAATGTGCCGCGCCTAAGTGCTGGGAGGCGGAGACTACCAGGAACTAACACTAACCATTCATTCTACATAAAAGAATAAGGACTCATAACCCTAACACTATTGTGTTTGGAGTCCACCCAAACCTGTGTCTCCTCTCTTCTCCATTGTTGCACACACACACACGCTCTCGCACGCGCTCTTCACCAACCTCATAGAATGATTTGGGAGTCTATACCTCTAGCCGCATAGTGTATGCCTAATGACTTAGTCACCTTCAAATACCACAGTCTGAAGAGCCTGCTCCAAATGTGACTTGGTGGGTTTTTGCATGAAAGAAGTGAGAAGTCCCATCGGGAAACTAACATCAAATTGGGTGTTTACCCAAATGAGAGAACCAACCAGTTTCCAAAATTGTGTAGCATCGACTACAAGGGGGAGATCAAACTGTGACAACTTCTTATTGGGATCCATAGGAGTTGAGATAGGTTTGCACTCAGCCATACCAAATGCTTCCAAAAATTCTTGGATGCACTACTCCTAAGAGAGAAAGATGACCCCCTCTGTCTGCCATACCTCCAATCCAAGAAAGTGATGAAGGAAGCCAAAATCTGTCATCTCAACCATAGTATTGCAGATGCGCTCAACATGGCTACCTGTAATCACAAGATCGTCCACATACATGGATAACAAGTGTCACCAATCCTCCCTTACAATAAATGTATAAGGCAGGGTCTACAGAAGATCATCGAAAGGAGTTTCATAGGAAGAAAGAGTCTATCTTCTGGTATTACGCTCAAGGGGATTGATTTAGGCTGTAGAGAGCCTTTACCACCGACAAACCATGTCTACAAAGTCTGGATCCTTGAACCCTGGATGTTGCTCCACATACACCTCCTCCTAGATCACAATTGAGAAAAGACAAAACAACATCCATTTGGAAAACCGGCCACCCAAAAAAGGCAGCAAGGGCAAAAACAATTTGCATGGTCGTCATCCTTGCGGTCATTGTCAAGGTCTCCTCGTAGTCTACATCGGGTTTCTGAGAAAAGCCTTTAGTAACTAGTCTTGCCTTGTGCTTGTCCAACGAACCATCAAATTTGTACTTGATCATGTAGACCCATTTGACACCAATCACTTTCCGCTTGGTAGGCCGCGAAACCAACACCCAAGTGTTGTTCTTCTTGATGGAATCAAGTTTTTTCTGCATAGCCAACTTCCACTTTGGTTGTGAAAGTGCCTCCTCAACTATAAGAGGGTCTCAATTACACGAAGTCACTGAGATCGTTGTGTGGTACTAACTTCACGCTAATCATGTGGAAAATCAACTGTAAGACGATCTCAACAACACAAAGTCACTAAGGTCGTCGTGTGGTACCGCTTCATGCCAGTCGGTTGGAAAATTTGAAATTGTTGAATTGCGCAAAGACTCCAATAGCCACTTTGACAACGTGTCTAATTTGCTCGATGGAGGAGCTATTGGTATATCAGATTCTAACTCCGCACTTTGATGAGAACCATTGTCACCTACATCATCGGGAATGGGTGCACTCTCCTCCAAGGCCTAAGGGACGGGTAGGAGAAGAGGGTTCCTCAAGAGGCAAATCAAAGTTCCGGTCTCCAAGTATCGGCAAGTCGGGGGTCGTCCTGGAAGACTTGGGAGAGCGGATGCGCCTTTGAAGGTAAAATCTCGTCAAAGTCAACATCATGGCTGAGTACAGCGTCCTTCTTTCCAGATCATAGAGTCGATATCCCTTAGAGAGAGAGAGTTGTAGCCGACAAAAATCATCCGTCGAGACTTGGGATCAAACTTCCCCCGTTTCTCCTTTGGTACATGGACATAGGCATTGCTCCCAAAAATCCAAAAGTGGGAGACATTGGGCTTCTTACCAAAATAGGCTTCAAATGGGGTCTTCTTAGGAACTCAAGAGGTTGGAGATCGGTTGATGGTGTGGGCAGTTGTCACAACTGCCTCGGCCCATAAGGACTTCCGGAAATCTTGATGCTCAAGCATGGTCCGTGCCATTTCTACCACTGTCCTGTTTTTTCGCTCCACAACACCACTCTCTAAAGGTGATCCGGTATTTGCAAGCTCTCGTTTGATGCCATGGTCTGCACAAAACTAAATGAAAGCATTGGAGGTAAACTCCCCGTCTTTGTCCTATTGAATAGTCTTCAAGACTTGATTGCTTTCCTTCTCCACAAGTGAACACCAATTCTTGAAGAGGCCAAATGCCTAGTACTTGTGTTGTAGAAAGTATACCCAAGTAAAGCGGCTGAAATCATCCACCAATAACATGAAATGAAGAACCTTGTCAAGGGAAGGGTTCTGCATAGGTCCACAAATGTCGGTGTGAACCAACTCCAAAACGGCAATGGCTCGGTGTGTGGCAAGTTGTGGAATAGATTCTCGATGTTGTTTTCCATGAATGCAAGTAATGCATTTCCTATGCTTAATCCCCACATCTAGTAATCCTGTAAGCATCTGCTTACAAAAAGCAAGCCAAAGAGCATCATTATTCAAAAGGCCAAATCTACAATGCCAAATATCACTTGTGGGTATACGAGTCGATGAAGAAAGAGCATGGAGCTGGTAGAGTCCATTCTCCACCGAGCCCCCTCTGACCTCCTTGTGGGATTGCCGATCCCAAATTGATACCGCATCCTCTGTGAAGATCACCTCCATGCCAAGCTTGCACACCTCGTGCACAGAAATACAATGAAATCCTAGCTTTGGAGCATAAAGTACCTTGGAGGTATGCATACTCCCTCTACCCTCAGGAATGAGCTCCATGGATCCCTCACTGTGAATAAGAATCTCAGAATTGTTGCCAATGGAGATGGTATCAGAGTGTCATCATACGTTGGACAAAAGATTCTTCGAAGGTGTCATGCGCCGTGAAGCACCACTATTAAGAATCCAATCCCGATCATATTGACCAAGAATCGGAGAGTTGTTGCAAGAATCAGTCACGGCTTTGGAGCCTGACTGCTTCCCTATATTAAACCGCTCCTCCTGGTCCAATACCATTGAAACAATCTCGTCCCAAGAGATAGTATTTAGCCGGCCATTCGTAATCAAGGAAGAATAGAAGTTGGAGTATTGAGGATATAATTGGGAAAAAGTTGGATGGCCATATCCTCTGAAATGATAAGCTTTCCAATACGAAGTATCTCTTTTTGAAACTCCTGCATCTTGTTGATGTGATCTTGCATGGAAGAGTTCTTCACATCCAAGGTCCTCAATTGAACCTCGAGTGCTACCCGCTTCATTGGAGAAACTTGATCATATAGTGAAGAAAGCCGATCCCAAATCAACTTCGCATCTTTCATCAAACAAATATTGGCTTATCACCAATGGTGTACTATTGAGGATAATGAAGACCAGATTCGAGCATTGACACCCTCCCTTAACTTTGCTCTCATTGGGTCCTTTGGCTTTTGAAAGTTTCTCGAGACAAAACCTCCAAGCTTGTAAGAGTCAAAGACCGCCATTATGGTGGCTTTCCAAATGGCATAGTTGTCTCCATTCAATTGTCAATCCAAGGGAAAGGTAGGAAGTGTAGGTATCTTGATTGTTTGGTCACCTACGTCGGAATAGAACTGGGACCAATCTCCCCATTACTCGTTGTTGACGATGGTCTCACTGCCGCCAGTCTTCTCATGATGTCCTTCATCACGACGGGCTGAACTTGTTTTAGAACCATCACTCCTCTCTATGGTGTTGGAGAATTCAGGCATGTGAAAAGGCTAGGCTGAGGTAGAAAATAAAATCTGTAAATCTGCCCACTATAGCCAAAATAAGCCCCAAAAGAGTGAAAACGCAAAAAAAAACACTTTGTCGTGAAAAATCAACACCACAAACTCGCACAAATCACCGATCCGATTTAAGAGCACACCGTGGCTCTGATACGATGTCAAAGGTACAGAGAAAAAGGGTGAATCGGGTGATGAACTTGCCTGCAATCACGAGAAAATCGCCTCTACATACCGGGCAACCAATAGGTCTTGTATATATTGCAATGGATCTCCTTGATGTCAAGGTCCTAGTGTGCACCACCCACCAAACAGGCACGAATACTCGCCGCACGCAATGCAACACCAAGAGGGTGTGTACATCTCAAGAGAGAGGGAGCGCTAGGTGTAGAGAGAGAGAGAGAGAGAGAGAGGGAGCACAATGGAAAAACACCAAAGAAGGTGAGATTGATGTGGAGAAAGAAAATGCTAGAGAGAGGAACGTTGTCGGCACACCAAAACGCTAGCAAGCAAAATGGTAGTGAGAGAGACAATGCCCCAAACGCTAGATCTCTGCATTGAATAACATGCCAAAAGTACATAGGCAAACTCCCAGTTTGCCCTACCCCAGCCAAAATCCCACGACCCTGGTAAAATGACCTAAAATGCTTATAAATATGTCAACTCACTTAAAGTGACCTGGGACAAATATTTAGTAGCAAAACTGCAAAAGACTAAAGACTCTAATCCTGAAAAGATGTTGGTTTGGCCTCATGTCAACCTACCAAGTGAGAAACACAATGAAGTGAACTACCGTGAACAGATACTTCTACCTCAAGTATGGCCGGGCACAGCCACAAAACAATCCTCACCCCCTAATCTGCTCCTGGGAGATACTGGATCTACCATCTGACAGGAAAATGAACTCTAACAGATCACGCTCGTTGCAATACTCTGCCAAGCCAAAGTCGTTAAGATTATGAAAACCTACATAGAAGCTTGCTATCTAGATTATTATTGCATGCTTAATGGAGCCCATACACACTCATTCATCGTTGTATCACAATACAAGAGGGTTTATACGGGGATTAGATAGACATTCAAGCGAGAGATAAAAAGAAGTGCTCCTAAAACTTTGAAAGAAGAAATTAGATTTGCACAAATTTATAAAGATAATACTGGCTTGATAGCTTCTAATCCCACTCAGATTGAGCCCAAGTCCACAGAAAGGGGGTATCACGGCCCTTTCTGAAAGGAAAAAGGAAATTCCCATTTAATAAGGAGGGTAAACCATTGTTTGAAAAGAGGGTTGCACCAGGACCTAGGCTGAACCAAGAGGACTTTGCAAAAACTAAAACAGAAAAACTTGTCCCTCACTTGTTTGTCACCTGACCATTCTCCATGGAATTGTCCAAAGAACAAAAGAAAAAAAGATGATGAAAAGGGTAAAAGTCCTAACAAAAGTCATAAAGATAGACAATCTATATAGTCCAAACAATTCCGATAAATGGTAATGAAAAGTATAAATTCATAGAAGTGTTGCATGAGGACAGATAGCATCATTGTTGTTTGTCAGCCAGAACGTGAAAATCTAGTTTTAGTCTGCATGAGCTCGTGAAAATGCATGGATTTGTATATGGGAAAAGGGTTAGAGTAATCATATATGACTCTGCTAGGCATAACTTTGTAATCTATGCTCTTTTCAAGAAACTAAAACTTTCTCGAGCATGATGCATGGTGAAGACAAAAAGATATGGATATTCTGGTATCCAATTTGGCAATTGAGATACAAGGGTATAAAGATACGACTTTCAAATTATGAATATGGATCGTACGAACTTGGTTTTGGAAAGAAAACCGCTATGGGGGCTAGGAGCTTCTTTGAAATAGAGTACAAACAAAACGCACTAGAATTTAAAAAGGAAGGTAAAAACTTTGTTATACAAGGTGAGCATGATATACAGAATAGTCCCTTGATATGTTCTATTGAGTTACAAAAGCTTGTAAATAAAAGGTCTTGTGATGTATATATGCTTTGGTGTCGATCTGTTAAATAAGGACTCTAATGTAGAAATGAAAAAACAAGTTTCTTAATCATCTTTATCTTCTCGTGGTGATTATGAAAGTAATTTAAAAGTCTTGCTAGAGGAGTTTAAAAATATTTTTCCTATTCATCTGCCAAAAGGTTTACCTCTTGAAAGAGGTGAAGTAGATCATGTTATTGATTCAATTAAAGATGCAAAGCCAAGCACAACACTTAGCAGTAGAAAGGCAGTTGCAAGACTATGTAAATAAAGGTTTTATTAAACCCAACAATTCTCCATAGGCTTCACCAATCTTATTGGTGAAAAAAAAAGATGATTGTATGCGACTTTGTGTCAACTACAGAGCACAAAATAATCTTAGAATCAAGAACAGGTTCCCTATGCTTAGAATTAAAGATGTTTCTGATCAGCTAGAGAGAGCTAAGTATTTCATCAAGATCGACTTACGATCGGGCTATCATCAAGTTAGAATAAGGGCTAAAGATATTGCAAAAGCAACCTTTAGGGCTAGATATGGGCATTATGAGTTTTTGATAATGCCTTTTAGACTTACCAATGCACCAGGTACTTTTATGAAGCTGATGAATAGTGTTCTACGTCACTATCTAGGCAAATTTCTAATAGTCTTTCTTGATGATATCCTCATCTATAGTTGTACTCCAGAGAAGCATTTAGAATACCTTAAGAAAGTGTTTTGATTGCTCGAAGAAAATTCTCTTTATGCAAAAGAATCCAAATGTGGATTCTTTACTAAAGAAGTGAAATATCTTGGTCATATCATTTCTAAAGATGGAGTCGGGATGGATCCAGAGAAAGTTCAAGATATGTTGCAATGGCCTGAATCTAAGAACCTAGAAGAGTTGCATATCTTCTTAGGAACGTCTGGATTTTATTGTAGATTCATTAAGGATTATGCCAAGATAGCAGTCTCCTGACTGACTATTGTAGGAAACGGAAACACCTTTGAGTGGGAGAAAATCAAAAGAAAAATATGCAAAAACTAAAGGTAGCAATAGCTACAACTCGAATTTTATATATATTGGATCCCAATAAAGTCTTTTCATGGTTGAGATAGACGCTAGTAATTTTTCCATAAGTGCAGTTGTAACTCAAGAGGGTCGACCAATAGCTTTTGAAAGTAAAAATTTAGTGCACAACAAAATTACTTAGTATATATGAGAGGAAGTTGTATGCTATTGTCCAAGCATTAAAAAATGAAAGCACTATTTATATGGTGCTAAGGTTATGATAGTGTTTGATCAGGAAAACATTAAGTGACATTCCAATCAAACAGAATTAAAGGATCATAAGGCCAGATAGGCTAAACTCTTAAAAGATTTGGATTATGAGCTTCGGTATCGCAAAGATAAATATAATGTGTTAGCAAATTCCCTTAGCAAGATGCCTATGATAAATGAATCGAGTTTTACTCGATTCAACAGTGATCTACTTGAATCAGTAAGAGGGAAATGTCAAGTTGATCCAGCATATTTCAAAATGTGGGAAACCATTCAAAAAGGGGATCCAGAACGAGGGGTTCCCAATGAGAATGAAGCATCGACGGGTGCTTTAGAAGGATTCAAGTGGAAAAAAATTGACATAGATGATTGCTATTTACTCTACAAAGGTAGAGTATGTGTCCCAAAAGATAAAGAAGTTAGGTGACAAATACTCGATGAGTGTCATAATAATTCGAGTGCGAGACACCCAGGTGTAAACATGACTCGTAGTCTTGTTAAGAGGCAATTTTGTTGGTCTCGAAAGTATAAGGACGTCCTAGAATATGTGGTTAAATGTAATAAATGCTAGATCAATAAGGTTGAAAGACTTAAGATGGAAAAACTCTTCATTCATTAAACATTCCTTCAAGGAAATGGGAGAGTATCTCCATGGATTTTATAGTTGGATTACCTAGAACACAAAGAGGACACGACTCTGTCTTAGTAACAGTAGATAGATTAACCAAAATGGCTAGGGTTTATTCCAACCAAATCTAATGTTAAAACTCTTGTATTTGCTAGATTATCTGTAGAAAATCTCTATCGTTATTTGGATTACCAATAGATATTGTGCTGATAGAGATATGAAGTTTAATGGCCATTTTTAGAGAGGTGTTTTTAAAGAGGTTGGATACTAAACTATGCATGAGCACAACTGAGTATCCTTAAACGGATGGTCAAACTAAAAGGGTTAATTGAATCCTGGAATATATGTTATGAGCATATGTAAGAAAATAGCAAACTAATTGGAAAGAATACTTACCTATAGTAGAGTTTGCATACAAAAGTGCCAAGCACTCTTCCACTGGATATAGTCCATTTATGTTAATGTACGGATTTCAGCTTAGATTAAATCCTCAATCTCTTCCACATGAAAAATACTACACACTAGAGAAAAAGGAACTAGAAATACAATTTATAAAGAGTGTTTAGTTAAGTGGAGAGATTGTGATGAAGAGAGTTCAACATGGTAACGAATAAGCACTCTTCGAAAAAGGTTCCCTAACTTTAGGATTGTTCCTTCCAATCAAATTTCGAGGACGAAAATTTTTCTTAGGGGGAAGGAATGTGAAGTATGCTATGTCTAGGGCATTCACACACTACCCGTGGCTAGGGGTCGTGGCCTACTGTGGGAACCGCCCCTACAAATTTATAAGGGCCAAGAGGCCAAGTGGCTCAATGCAAAAAAGGAACCCCATGCACAAGGGCGGCAAGACGACAATGAGAGGGGAGTGGGAGGAGCCGAGTGGTGTGTGTTCCCTTGCCTCGTCATAGCATTGTTGATCACAAGATGATTGTGAGCGTTTTAACTCTCTCTCTCTCTCTCTCTCTCTCTCTCTCTCTCTCTCTCTCTCTCTCTCTCTCTCCCCATAAGAGACAATGAGCGTGCTTCATTTCATGGCCTCTTATTGAGAAGTATGAGCCATGAGGCTTTTCATTTCCTAAACTCACCCTTCACTTATGCGTTTACGATGTTGTGGGAGAATTTTTATTTTTTCGAGATTGGGGTGCCCTACTACTATCTGTATCGAATTAAAAAAATGAAGTTTGGTCCCGATAGCATAATCGGCCAAGCATCAGCAAGGTACATGAGCAGAGAGAATCATTTCATTAATTTACATACTCAAAACTCGTTTGTAAGAGTCTAGGGATGTTTGTGATGCCCAAACACCTTGTCTGCATTCCACCTTCTTCCACACAACTATCTATGTCTCGGCGTGACTCATAGAAGAAACTCTATGTCGTCATGAGTTGCTCAGTGTGGCTACTCTTCTAAAGACAGAAGGCATCGACTATATAGTTTTTTAGACCAGTCCATCACCTTTCCCCGTTCGCATGCTAGTCAAAGACAGTTACTTGTGCATTGTTAGGACCAATTATCATGGCATGAAGGTAACGTTGGATGATGCGCCCCCACCAGCTGACACAGTTTCTCCTGCAAGTGGGTAAATGCACTCTTGTAGGGTACGACAACCATCTCCACGATATGGGACACCTCAATTCCAAACCCAAAGGAAGGGAGCGTTTAGGATCTTCAAGCAAGGCGGGTAGCATTCAATTTTGCAATCAAGACAGGATAGCTTCATAATAAGTTGCAACCCAAGATGCCCCTGCCCATGGCAGTACATGAGCTATGGGCTGGTAGAGCGAGACGATTCATCATGTAACACCTATGGCGATGGCCCTCATGATTGGTAGAAAAGTTCCCAAATGGAAGCCTAGAATGTTTCATATTGAGTACATTGCAGCCCATGTTGCTACCTCTCCTGCAGACCACACTGTGAGGGATGCAAAGGTGTAGATTGCCACATGTAGCCTTCATGCCAAAGATTCGAGCAATTTCGGTCCCATGGTAGCAATTTCGGACACAGCATCTGGAGATGTGCCCTTGACACTTATTAGCTGAAAACAGCCTGGATCTTCCTAACTCTGCACCTGTTGGGCATATCCTGATATCAATCCAATTTCCAAAAGCCAACAGGAAGCATATTAAAACAGCCTTTTGTGCTTTCAAAAGTATACCACATATAGCATACATATCTCTTGGGGACGTTCAATACTCTAGAAGCATCATCCATAGCAGACCCAGCATGCTTCCCTTTCTGTAGCTGCCTTTTCCTCATTAGAAATTGGTATCTGTACAGCACCAGAAAGCAAGGCATAGCACAAAACCATGAAACTAATCCACCCTCGGAATCTGACAAACCCTCCCTGCAACTCAAGAGACGACCCTTTTGCAATTTCCATAATCTTGTGCCAGTAGCCTTTATGACCTCCAAAGGCGAACTTGATCACAGAGGCGTAGACAACAGATTATTCATCGTTATCCATGTCACTCAAGGCATGAGATGAGCAAAGGTCATTCCAACTTTTATCTCATCCAATTCACACCTTTTAGGCTTATCTATTGGTAACACTATCTTTTTCAGGAGCTGTTGGTGCAAAATTTTACCTTGATTACTTTATAGACTTAAATGAGAGCAAGAACATAAGTCATCCGTGTGGAATACATAGAAATGCCCAAAACTGAAAAGAAAAAACACAAAAAATTGCATAAGCATCCAACCATGCGAGTAGAAGTCAAACTAATCTGCAGGCTGAAACAAGGATGTGATGATAGACCCAGTCTGCACAAAAAGGATGACTTTAACATGGCATTGCATTTCATATCATTTGCATAGCAATCAGTTCATCCACCATACAGTATGCTTGGCTTGTCGCTGGACATTTTGATTTTCTGCCTCCCTCGGGTATAACAAGGTGTTTGAAATCCTTTCTCCAACCTGGCAAGCCGCCACAAAAAACATTGCTTCTAGAAGCGTCCACAAAAACTTAGTCAGTTGTTCTTAGGCTGTTTATAAACTGGCTACACAAACTTGGGCAGCAGGTGCATGGGTCACC
Source organism: Adiantum capillus-veneris (assembly GCF_014529385.1). NCBI lineage: Eukaryota > Viridiplantae > Streptophyta > Polypodiopsida > Polypodiales > Pteridaceae > Adiantum > Adiantum capillus-veneris. The sequence continues at coordinate 5,847,308 of NC_140939.1, read as the reverse complement.
ATGAATGACAGTTGGCATGGGTGCGCAAAACAAGGGACAGAAACATATGGGCAGCAGAGACTGCCTGTTGACCGATGGGCAAGCGCTAATTTGTCAAACAGGAGGCAAAGCCAATCGGTGAAAAGCTGTGAAAGATATAGACCTAGCTTAAAGGGCTGGTGTGCAAAGGCTTCCTGCCCGTTTTTTAGTGTGTAAGCAGCCTTAGAATGCATCCACAGCTTTATGAAGTAGCATGCCTTCCTGGTGCACTAGAGAATCAATTCTACAATTGACGGCTTCTAAAAACATTGCTTCTAGAAGCTCCCACAAACCCTTGCGCATCGTCACCCTTCTTCAAAACAATTTAAAACAAAGGCTGAGACAACAGCATTTTCATATAGATCCCATGGAGTTGAATCATTCATTGATGCTACCTAGAATGCCTGACACACATGAGCTCAAAGTCAGAGCACAAAACTGACTTACTCAATGGATAGCAAGTGGGTTTGGGTCACGAAAGATCATTTTCTAGATTTATCCCATATGTTTCTGTCCCTTGTTTTGCACACCGATAAACATAATTGAGCTCCACGATGGACTTTTGAGCTGCACAGCATTCCTTAAAAGCAAAAACAAAAAGAGCATCGCATGTGTTGCAGCATGATAGACGACGATCCTAATTCAAAAGTAAATCCCACAATCGCACGACCCAGAAAACCATCCATAGTGCCTCCAACAAAGCCCTATGCAGATTGTGCATGGACCTTGTGCTCTGATCAAAATCCATCATGAATTCAGATGCTCTAGATAAAATCCAATGACGAGGCAGTGGTGTAATAAATATGCCATCAAAAAGCACACCTTGTTACCTTGTCTAGGCGTTGTACCCCAGTATACTAAGCCACAACTTGCTGCGCATTCACAAAAAACACAATCACTTCACCTCTGTTACTCTGCTCCTTGGAAACACCTGCACATCCGGAAGACAAGTCCAATGTGCCTAGCCAAACCTTGCATTTCATTCAGTCCTATTGAGGATTTGAAATGTAGGCATGCCATGCAAATGCTCTCATCAACAGACAGCTCTTCCCAATGCCCTTGGAACCAACTACATTTAATATTAAAATTGTACCCCTTATTTGAAGAATTGGGCTGCCAATAAAATCGAAAGAAAAGCGAAGCGCCTGCCTTGCAACAGTTAGAAATGCCTGGATATGGAAGCCTATGTCACTTGGTGCAGTTCAATGAGGCACTTCCAGTAGCAATCCACATTGTTGTGTTTGACTGATACAAAACCCAAGCTTGTCTTTACAAACTTGTGAAACCCATAAGACTTCCTGTGGATTCTCAAATTTATCCCGGACTTGAGGTAGTCTACCGAGACACACCCGCAAGGTGAATCTGTATGCTCATGTTGTCTCTGTGAAGGTCCCCAAACAGGAGAACAGGTGGAAGCCACTTGGGTCTTTGTCGCAGAGCGAGGCACTGGAGCCACAATGCAAGATGAACATGGACAAGAAATGGCGGGAAGAGGTTCATAGACAGCTTAAAATGCGAAGGCATGCTTCACACATTTACAAATGACTCACTTATGAGCATCCCAACCAATATGCCAACAAATGAAGGATTTTTGTTAGGCTACTCATATTCTTTTCAATATTGACAATGGAGGTACTAGATACGATCAGAACAAAGAGCATAATCGGAGTCAGGACTCATAACAAGAACCTAGGTGCTTCAAGGGGACAAGTCTGAAGTTCCTTGAACAAGCGACCTCACCCTCCGCTCCCCATTTCATCAAGAAACTTTTACCAGCTGTAGCATGACTGTGACAATCAAAACAAGCATTACCCTATTCATGCCTTTGTTCTTCAAAGCGATTGTACAAGGCTATACCCTGTGCTGCATTCAAATTACAAGCTGGTAGACTACTCACTGCTATTGATTCCAGGGAAAGGGTCCTGCAAACATGAGAGAGAGAGGCAGCAGCATCAAACTATTGAACAAAGCATTAAAGTTTTTAAACAGGAAGAAAAACAAAACACAGCTTCGACTTCAATTATTCCTCATCAAAATAAGACCACAGCAGGATAAGTTCAGAATAGTCTGAACTCACGAATTATAAGGGGGGATAAAACACTCAAAAAACTACAAAAACAAGGGACACAAGAAAACCAAAACTTAAAACATAATAATAATAATAATAAAACTTTATTGCTATTAAACAAAACTCAATAAAACACACCTTTATTCACTTAAAAATGTTTTTAGAAGTTTTTTCTTTGTGTTAACTTGCCTTGCTGAGCTCCCTGCCCGCCATCGCCCAGTCCCCCCTTATCCCCCTTGCGCAGTCTCTCCCTGCCCTCGCCTGCTCCCTCACCCGCTGCCTGCTGCCCACTGCGCACTGCCTGCTGCCCCTTGCCCGCCTCATCCTCCCCTTCCCCGCCCTTTCCCCCATGTGCGCGCCCCCTTCCCCCGCTCCATTCGCCCTGCCTTATCCCCCCCCCCCTCCGAGTCACGCTTTCGGTTCGCAGGCAGGCTGTATTTTCAGCTTCCTTGTGAGCGCCTCGTCGCCAACGCCCTCCTCGATTCAGCAACAGACACAGAATGGCAGCTCTCCACCACCTCAAAGGGACTCCATAGAAGTCCTCCTCGCCCGACACCGTGGAGCCGACCCTTGGACTTGCTCTTTCGCCAGAAGAGCAACCGAGCTTAATGGCCGAAGTGGAGCGCTTGCAAGCCACTTCGCTTATCTGCAAGATCATTGGCACTCGGCCGAGTCGGGGCGAGGTTCGGGATTTATTTCAAGCCCGCCTCCTCTCCGATGTGGGCAAGATCACCAATGTCTAGATCCTCGGGAGAGGGTACTACCAGGTAGAGTTCGAGTCGGTAGAGATGACGGCCAAGGTGATTTCGATGAGCCCGCTCGGCATCCGAGCAGCCTGAGCTTACTTCCGACGATAGCATCATGGTTTTGACCCTACTACAGATGGGCTTGAGGAGGAGGCAGACTTGCCGATCTCGGTCAGTTTCCCAGGCCTGAGGCGAGAGTACCTCCCTCTTCTCCCCAGGATTGGTTCCATGTTTGGGACAGTTCTGGAGTCTCCGCGCACTGCAGCTTCAGTTGTGGCCAAGGACGCAGGTTCACCGACTGTGCAAGTTCTTGTTCGAGAGACACACTCCCTCCCCAAGGTGGTACTGCTGCCTCGGGTGAGTGGGGGATGGATCAGACAGAGTGTGGAGTATTCGGGTCTCCCAAATCAGTGTTTCATTTGCAGTCAGATGGGCCATTTGGCAAAGGTCTGTCCTTATAGGAGACCTCAATCCACAGCGCATGCGTAGCCTCCCAAGGTTGAGCATGCATAGCAGCCAGATACACAAGATGCACAGGCTGGTACCTCAACTGAGACCAGTGATCAGATAACTGACGGTTGGCAACAGGTGCCTGGCCGCCGCCGACAGAGGCGGGTCCCACTACTCCCCTAGGTGGCCGACCTTCTGCAGCTCAGCAGCACTGGGTTCCGACTGCAAACGGTTTTGACCCCCTTCAGCAGAACCCGCCTGAGGAGGCCCCGTCCATTTCAATTCCTCCACCTCTGTCACGAGGACGTGGCAACTGTTAACCTTAGTTGTTGGTTTCTTTCCAATGATTTTTGTTTAATTTTTGAGATCCTCTTTTTGAAGTTGCAAATGGTCGGACATTGTATGGTCAATGTGAACGGTAGTTTCACCCACAGACGGGAAGTTGGTCGGCACTGGAACTCGTAAAGTAAAAGGATGTCTAGGCTCAGTTCAAGATCATGTAGGTTCCCCCGTCGCACTTAGCAAGTTAGTGGATATTAGGAAGTGAACTCAATAAAGGTACAATGTCAAGGTAGGGTCACCAAAGGAAAGTACCCGACAGCTCAACTACATTGCATTTTTGGATGCGGTCCCAGTGGGCATTGATGGCCAGATGACCAATGGGAGTCCAACGGAAGCATCTCCCAAAATTTAGGAAACTACTATTTTGGGCCATGAAATCTGTTCGCGTCATTAGCTTCAGAATGACAAGAGGAACATTTTATTACTCTGCTGCAAAGTCAACTGATGCACCAACTGAGAGATTTTTAAGCAAGAAGCCCAATGCGGAAAAATTGCATCCATGAGTGCCAAGTGGCACTTTTTAGCCAATTTACCAAGTCTAGGAGAATAGAACTCGTAATTGACTTTTAGGAGCAATTTTGGAGGCTGATAACTATTATTTTCAGCCATTTCTCTTCATTTTTGAGCTTCCCATGACTTTCCCTAGGACCAAGGAGCTCATTTTCAGCATTGGAAGGCATCAAATGCATGTTTATAGGGCTATTTTGCTACGTTTTCAGCGATACACAGGTTTTGGCAGCCATGGAAATCTTCCCCTTTTGCATCTATTTATTCACAGATGCATTACACGTCAAGCGCAGAAGAGGGTGCGCTCGATTTATGCTGGGGGGATGCTTCATTAGGAACCTGTCACAGGTTAAGAGCTATGGAGTGCTTTCATTCCACTTAATGTACAGTGTGGTGCTAGGAGTGATGCCCTGTACACTACACACTTCTCTTTCTCCCCCCTACGTGCAATTATGTGATGCCCCACAAGAGGGCTCTTCATTTGACTGATGTACAGCTGTGTGGTTTCATGCTTTTGTGATGAGGCAAGAGCCTCCTTGAGCAGGAACAGAGGTAGCTAATTGCTACTCCAAAGCAGACAAGGGTCATAACCTCATCGTACAGGTGCGTTTTCAACGCTATGTATGCACTGTAAATTGACTGTTTTTCAACCATACGGACGCCAGAAACATTGGGAACAGTGTCCCACTGGCAGAGGATAGTTCGGGGACTGTTTAGGGTTGAAAACGGGGCAAAAACCAGTAAATACAGCATGCTGAATTTACTGTTTTTGGGCAGGAATCAGAGGGTTTATGCCAGTGGAACTAAGTTCTAGCAGGGGAGTTGGTTTCGCGCAAGTTTTGGGGCTGTTATGCTGCCGAAATTTGGCCCAAACAGGTGGTATCTAGCTGGATACAGATAAAGGATTCCCAGGACTCTACTTTGTAATTTACCCTCTCAAGGTATAAAGAAATACCGAAAGGGGCGCCAATTTTGGGGCCTACAGGTTGTTGGCGTTTGCTCTTTGTCTATGGACGTAAGTCCACCTTCTTCAAGAATCTCCAAGGCTGAAAATTCCTAAAACCACTTCCAACACAAAAACATGAACATACCCATTCCATGTAAAGTGACTGGAAAAAATATCATCTTCTCTAAAGATTGTACATGCAATGTAGATTATCAAATAGACGGAGTGCAAACCCGTTCACCACACACACGCAAACAATGAGATCGAATCTTGTCTTGCTAACCTAAAGCAATCAACTATGGCAATTCACAACGGAAATGCCCATGCTTGGTGCTCATACTTTCTTGTACTCGTTCTACAACTGTGTCGTGCCATGGAAGAGACATGAAATGTGACTTCCTTGAATGCATACTTTTCAACTTTTCATGAATAATCCGCATACATCTGTGCTCATTCATGAGTGAATCGTGCTCAACGTACAATATGTCATTCCTAGGAAAATAAAGACGCTGACAAAAATACACGAAACGATCACAAATGTGTAAGGTGCAGCGGAGTGAATGTTTGCGCTTTGCTCAAGATGAGTGCTCCGAACTGTGCTCAAGGTTCCTTTTGTTCTTATGGAAGGGACTTAATGAGAAAATGCTATGATCACAAACAAAGTCAATGGACATTGTGCGTGCAAGTGTATGAGACTGAGAGATAGAGAGAGAAGAGAGAAGAGAGATACGACACCAGAGACGTAAAACCCTCCTCCGAGGGCCCCACTCTCGTCGGCAAGAGTGGTCTATTATTGATTGCACAAACTGGTACAAACGGAATGCATGTGACTAATGCAAGTCTAGGCTATGTTGACGACGACGACGGGGATGACGAGGCCGACACCAGGGCTGAAATCTGCAATCTTTGATCTGCTGAATTCTGACTCTATGTCGATGACAATGTCGATGGTGACGATGCGACGACGACGCGCTGAAACCGCAGATGCTGAAATCTGCGTTTTCCGGGCTGAAACTTTAAACCTGGCGGAAACTAACCGTGCGGCAAGGAACTGCTTCGGGAAGGTGAGATCTGCGAGGTTCGGGACTTTATCTGCGGGTGCTAACTGCTGAAAACTGAAAACGCTGATGTTCCTTGCTGTTCCGTCGCGGTAAAGCTGCAAAACGCCGGGGCTGATCTGCAACCAAAAACGCTAGGGCTGAATTTCTGCTGCTATCGCCAGTTGCTCTGCAAAATGCAAAACGCTAGGCTGCTCTGAGGTTCTGCTGTCGCCGGAATCTGCAAAAGCAAATCGCTGGCTGATCTGTGATGAAAACGCTAGGTGATGACTCTGCTCCAAAAACGCTAGGTCTCCTGGGAGAAGGTGCCTTTTGAGCGTGGAGCTCCTGCTGCCTCTTTTGCCAAATAGTGATAGCTCTAGTTTGCTTATATACAAACTCAGTAAAATTGCCCTACCTACTTTTGTTGGAAAGTCACTTAAATTAATAAGTGAAAAATGTCAAAAATAGGTAAAATAGGCTAAATGCACTATCCATTCCGCTTCGAGTGATGACCATCCACTAAAGGTCTTGGGTTCTTGTGGTCTTGGGTTCTTAAGTTCACGAGGAACTTGGGTTCTTGGGGGTGTTGAGGTTCTTGAGAGTCTTGAGGTCTTGAGGTTCTTCTTTCGCTTGTGTATGCAATGGACTGATGCAATGGGACTATGCCGATGACAACGACGGTGATGACGACGACTTGATGGCTGAAATCTGGGATCTTCTAATCGCTAGATTCGGGGACTATTTCGGTGGCTGAAAATGACTGTTTTGGCTGCGTTTTTATGGCTGAAAATGGGGAATCATCTGCAACCAACTTGGGGCTGAAATCTGCAAATCTTCTATCTGCTGAATTCTGACTCTGTCGGTGACGATGTTGATGACGACAATACGAGGACGGCACGCTGAAAACGCAGATGCTGAAATCTGCGTTTTCCGGGCTGAAACTGTAAACCTTGCGGAAACTGACCGTGCGGCAAGGAACAGCTGTGGGAAGGTGAGTTCTGCGAGGTTCAGGACTTGATCTACAGGTACTAAGGGCTGAAAACTGAAAACGCTGATATTCTTTGACCTTCCATCGCGGAGAATCTGCAAAACGCTAGGGTTTGTAGCAGATGCAAAAACGCTAGGGCTGAAAATTTGTAAATTTGACGCCGATTGTGTAACAGACTTGGACACTCCAAGTCAAGAATCAACCGCGACAGCACTAAATAACCACTTCAAAACAATTCACAGATCACAATAGATTTGCACTGGCCCGTCGGAGTTCCGTGCCTAGAGATATTGGCCCCAAAGACTGGCGCCCCTTTCGGTATTTCTTTTTATATTAATCAGATCAAAGTACGAGAGTGTGGCTAGGGTTTCACTCTCAGACTCTGCGTCCAGATGCTCTGAGAAGTGAAGCCCTCTCCACATATTTAAAGGTAAAGGGATGCCCAAAAGCAGAGCCCCAAAAGCTTTTAAAATAAAAAGCATAAGAGTTCAAAAGCTCTTCTCTCTCGAGTTCTCCTTTTTTTTTGTTAAAAAAAAAGCATTCTCTTCAAAAGCGAAATTCGCGTCGCTCATCATTCAAAAAAAAAAAAAATCAACCTCTGCGATTTTCGGAAATTAGGGTTTTTGGCAAAAATTAGGGTTTGCAAAAATTTTAGGGTTTTTGGCAGAAATTATGGTTTCTGTTGTCCGCCACGTCATCACTTTGTGACATTCCACTCTCTTGAAAGCATTGTTATCGACCGCGATTACGCCTGCAAAACCGACAAAAGCCATAAACCGTCTTAGCGGACACTTAGTGTTAGTACCTACGTACTAGGAACACACATCTAGCACATGTACACAATCGACAGTCACATCACACGACATCACAAGACATCACATGACATTCAACATTCATTCGGATCTTAGACCATGATTTATCGGCAATGTAGCTAGCAATCACGTCTAGGTCCAATCGGGACCTCTTCGATGTCCGATTGACTAACCCCTATTGCAACCATGTCTATTCGAGATCAATCAGACCAAAATGCTGCAGTCATTTCGGCTATCAGTTCCTGCACTCAAAAGAAGTCAAGAACAAATCAGTATCATTATCAGGAATTCCACTTCATGAAGTCATCCAATAGAATAGTGTCAGCTCTCAGTATCCCTGAAGCTCAAAGAGACATCAGTGACTTTAGTATCAAAATCAAGGCATCTGTTGACAAGGAGCGGAGTGACTCCCCTCTTGTGCATCCCACTGCACCAGATCTCCAGCCAAGCTGAATTCTGGGTTCCATTTGGAGTAGACTATGCTAAACCAAAAGCATCGAAGTAAAGTTTCACAATCTGAGGAGTATCTGCTAGGTCCTCCTCCTCCGTCCACTTCGCATCAAGTGCAGGATAATTCTTGAACTTAACCAAGAACCGCCTTCGGACTTTACCCTTATTCTTCGTATCCTTATGTGCCAAAATCTGTTCAAGAACAAGGATCTTTTCGTTTTCTTCCACTTCGGGTTGCTCGTCAGGCTCCCCATCATCAGGCACATCACCTTTAAAAGGTTTCAAGAGACTCACATGAAATGCATTGTGAATCCTCCAAGTATTTAGCAGTTTCAGTCGGAAGGAGACTTCATTTATCTTTTCAGTAATCTGGAAAGGGCCATAGTATCGCATACTAAGCTTTGGAAAAAGCCTCTCCTTTCCCTTTTTCTTTCGTAGGCGTGCCTTCTCAAAACGTAAGAGCACCCAATCATCCTCCTTCAATTTCATGTCGCGACCAGGGTTGTCCACGTTCGACGTACGGGACGTTCCGTACGTTCCGTACCGTACCGTGCGACTCGTACGTTCCGTACATGAGTCGTCCGGTTTTTTTTTTTTTTTTTTTTTTTTTTTTTGCGCGGCGATTTTTGGTGTGGGAATGTTTTGCATCTCGACTGCATTTGAACAAGAGCCCAATGGCTGCATTGGCTCAAACCACCATGACCTATGTGCGACAAGGCTTGGGTAGCGGATCTACTATGGTCGCCACCACTTTGGAGATCATGATTCTTCTTTCTTCGGACATTGCCGTTTCCAATGTCCATGGACAGATCTTTCATGTTCTAACTTGTAAGACTTAAGTTACAAGTATTTAGTACTAAGCAGTGTTAGAAAAAAGCCGGGGTCTAGTGTATTTTAACCGGTTGAAATTATAAAATCCTGGTTAGATTTTGAGCTTGCCTCTAAGAAAACCGGCAAATTTACACAAGTTTTAGTGTAATTACCGGCAAAAGCTTCAAATTTTGACCTGAAAACTCAAGTTTTTCCTTATTTTGATCGATTAGGAAAAATGTTTGTTTCTAGCCCTGGTACTAAGTACTAAGGTCGATGTCATGACTCATATGATCTATCATGTGTAAGACGCATGATTTTTTTTTGCATCGTACGTTACGTCACCGTACGTCTAATTTTTTTTAGTTCGATTAGTGCCGCACGTCTTCGTACGTGTACCCGTCGTACGTGACCGTACGTGTCAACTATGGTCGCGACGATGGCGATCCGCTGTCTTTTTCTGTCGTTCTTGAGACTTCTACAAAGTCTCGCGAACCTTGGCAAAAGCCGTATCCAGATCTCGCGTATATTCATCCGCTTCAAAGATCTTATCTTTCGTGCTCAGGAAGGGTGGAACCTTCGCAACACCTTCAACAATCTCAAATGGCACCTTCCCCGAGAACAATTCAAACATCCACCTCACAACATTGTTTTGGTAAACCGGTATTGGGGTTCCATTGGCACTGGTATCTACCTGGGTTTCTAACTACGTTAGTCATTTGGTTAAGAAAAGATCTAGAGCAAAATGCTATATTCACCTTGTAAATTTAGTAATAGGAACTGCTTTCAACACTTTTTCTCCTTGTTAAATAGATGCATAACTTTTGAATTTAGTGTTAGTGCTTTACTTTGAACATACTCCAATGTTTTTAAATAGAGCCTTAATCCTCATATGAGGGTCTCGGATGAGATGGCAGGGGACTGGACTTTTGAAATTTAAATCAAAATACAAAGGAGATGCTGTCCGATTTTTTCTGGAATTAAATGATGAAAACATTATCGAAAATTAATGGCTCATTCTTTAAAAATTAATATATGATCTATGTTATGGGGTTAGTTTTTGTTGTAATTTTTGACACCAATAACAAGGGGAGGGAGTCGTTGACACCTATCTTCCCAAGTAATGCCAATCTTGACAGGCTTGTGTTTCTTGGATGGTGACAAGACGAGTGTATCGTGTAATTGTAGGCAAATTCCACCAAAGGTAAATATCTTTCCCATTGAGTCTTCTGATCTGAGATATAAGACTTCAATAAATCTAGAACCACTGAATTGGCAATCTCGGATTGCCCGTCAGTCTGCGGGTGGAACGATGACGAGAACTGCAACCGCGTGCCAATGTTCTCCCAAATTGCCTTCCAAAACAAACTCGTAAATCTGGGGTCTTTGTCGGAGACAATTGTCTTAGGCATGCCATGTAATCTAAAAATCTAGGCCACAAATAGTCTCGCTAAGTGATCCGGCTTGACTGTTTTCTTCACTGGAATGAAATGAGTCTGTTTGCTAAATCTGTCAATAACAGTCCAAATACCATCGTGACCACTCTGTGTTCTCGGGAGATCAAAAATGAAATCCATCGCTATACTTTCCCAGGGGTGGGTGGGTATGGTTAAAGGCTGTAACAATCCCTGTGCCTTATGCATGTCAAACTTGACCTTCTAGCATACCAAGCAACTGCGCACAAACTCTTCCACATCCTTCTTGAGTCTCCGCCAAAAGAAATATCTCTCTACCCCTTTCATGGTGGTAGCAATGCCGCGGTGACCCGTAAAAGGTGGACAGTGGCCTCAGTCATAACCTTCTCCCTCAACGGCTGTGTAACGCACAACATAGTCTTTTTCATCAAGTAGCCTTCTTTGCCTTTTTCTTGCCCTTTCCGAAGCATTGTTTCTTGCTTTGCTTTTTGCTTTTCCTGTCTTCTTCGCTCGAGTCTGAAGAGCTAGAAGAACTGTCAGAAGAAGAAGAAGAAGAAGAACTGGGTAGGCCTTCAAACTTGACGCGCTTCTTCAGTTTCTTTGCCTTGTCGAATGTCGACCGACGACCCAAATATCCCGGGAAGTCAGTGCCTTTCTTCTGCTTTTTGCCATGCTTTTTGTCCTTCTTTTGCACGTCGAAAAGCTAAGCAATCCGTGCATCAACCAAGTTCTCTAGTTCCTTCTCCGTATATTTCTTGGAGACAGAAGATTTCTTGAGAGCGGGTTTCGGGAGTGGTGTTGTGGTTTTCTGCCACTCTGTCTGTACCTCTTCCAAAGAGGTCTGGTTCATATATTTTGCAATCTTCGGGTCCTTGGCAAAATTGAGCATCATCTTTGTTGCATTGCCAATCAATTGACGACGCTCCATCTCTTGCTGCTCCGCCTGAATAGGCCTAGGCGGGCCATACTCTCTGTCTGAATCTTCGTCGTGATCCCAATCCGCATCTCCAGATGGAGAGGGAGTCGATTGATCATTGCCTGAAGCCATAGGTGCCGTGGGGGGAAAAAAAAATCGGGGATCGGATTTCCCGTAGAAGAGAAATCGGCTGTCCTTTGATACCACTGTAACAGACTTGCACACTCCAAGTCAAGAATCAACCGCGACAGCACCAAATAACCACTTCAAAACAATTCGCAGATCACAATAGATTTGCACTGGCCCGTCGGAGTTCCGTGCCTAGAGATATTGGCCCCAAAGACTGACGCCCCTTTCGGTATTTCTTTTTATATTAATCAGATCAAAGTACAAGAGTGTGGCTAGGGTTTCACTCTCAGACTCTGCGTCCAGATGCTCTGAGAAGTGAAGCCCTCTCCACATATTTAAAGGTACAAGGGATGCCCAAAAGCAGAGCCCCAAAAGCTTTTAAAATAAAAAGCATAAGAGTTCAAAAGCTCTTCTCTCTCAAGTTCTCCTTTTTTTTTGCTAAAAAAAAGCATTCTCTTCAAAAGCGAAATTCACGTCGCTTATCATTCAAAAAAAAAATTCAACCTCCACGATTTCCGAAAATTAGGGTTTTTGGCAAAAATTAGGGTTTGCAAGAATTTTAGGGTTTTCTAGCAGAAATTAGGGTTTGTGTTGTCCGCCACGTCATCACTTTGTGACAGATTGTCTGCAAAGGCAAAACGCTAGGCTGATCTGCTGTCTGCTGTAGTCGCCGGGGCTGATCTGCTATGCAAAACGCCAGGGCTGGTCCTTCATGCAAAAACGCTAGGTTGATGGATCTGCTCCAAAAACGCTAGGCCTCTTTGGGGGGGTTCTGCTGAGAAGTTGCTTGTTAAGCATGTGCTCCTGCTGCCTCTTCGGCCAGAAAGTGCTAACTTGGGTTTGCTTATATATTAACTTAGCAAAATTACCCTACCTACTTTTGTAGGAAAGTCACTTAAAAATAATAAGTGAAAATCCTAGTAAATAGGAAAATAGGCTAAATGCACTGGAAAATTCCCCTAACTGATGCTAATGGATTCTGATGGGAATTCCGATGATCATGCTGTGTGCAACCGGAGGATATGTATCTATGCTAAGTGACTGGGCATGCACGGTCTACGAATAGACTCACAAAAGTGCCAGATCACTGCTAATCTAACTTGATCTGACTGACTGAACCCTGCTGTGGTATAGCTTGTCCACGGACACATAGGGTTGGGATGTCACGTGACATCCCCTCCTTTTCAAAGTGAGGTACTGGTACCGAACTGTATGGCGTCGAGGGAGATCGCCAACAGCATCCGGAATCCTAGAAGAAACTCTTCGCCGGTCCACTCTGCTGTGTGGGTCGTGCGGTACTTGAACTTCATAAAAGTCTGCAATACTTGCTTCTTTGGGCCGCGCCGAAAGCGACACAAAGTCTTCTATGGCTCCTTCTTTGCTTTAACTTCGTCTAGAGTCCTGCTTCTTTCGTCTTCAAGAATCTCCATGGCTGAAAATTCTTGAAACCATCTCCAACACAAAACCATGAACATACCTATTCCATGTAAAGTTAAGGAAAAAAATCTTGTCCTCTCTAAAGACTGTGTATGCAATGTAGACGAACATAGAGACAGGGTGACAACCCGTTCATCAAACACATGCAAACAATGAGATCGGATCTTTTCTGTTTGATCAAAATCAAGCAACTGTGGCAAATCACCATGGCAATGCCCATGCTTGGTGCTCATACTATCATGTGCTCTTGTTAACCCTCATGGCTCACGGACACCCCATCACCTACGACGGACGTGTATTATGTATTTGGTAGAGTCAGGTACCGGGCTTGTCGGACCAATAGGAAAAGGGTAAGAGTGATCGCCGATAAGAGGCGCACTCTAACTGGGACATTCAAGGGATTAGTTGGCTAAGCATGGGCGCCCAAGTGTGAATGGGGTGAGCTCATATAAAAGCCAACTAAACCTAAAATTCACTCATTCTCTCATTTGTGCAATAGAAGAGTGCTCTTGCTCCATCTCCATCTCCATCTTCTTCTTCTTCACCTCTTTGTGTGTGTGTGTATGTGAGAGAGAGAGAGAGAGGGAGAGTGTGTGTGCGATCGAGCATTACGAAGGCACGACGGCGGCGAAGCGGTTGAGCGCGGCACGACTGCAGCTTCTTCTTCATTGCGACGAGGAATCCACCACGAAGGCGAGCGTAGAGCGGTGAGTGACACACCCTTTGCTCTCTTGAGCTTGCTAGTTTATGTTTGTTGTGTGCTTGGAGCCATTTGTGGCTCGCACACGGTGTATCGGCAAGTCCCTTGCTTCGACAGTGCGGCAAAGAGCGCACTTTTTTGGCGCCGTTGCCGGGGAAATGCCCCACACTAAGCTCGGTTAAGCACTTTACGCTTTCTTGTGATGCAATTTCAATTGAAGGATTTGTGAAGAAGGAAGGTGTGTGGTTGTGTGGAGAAGATTTTTGTGAAGAAGGAAGGTGCGTGGTTGTGTGGAGAAGATTTTTGTTACACTGTACTGTCTTTTTTGTTTTCTGTAAAGAAGGAGTTACAATTTTTTGCAATGTATTGTTAGAATTAAGGTATTAGCTATGGAATGTTAGTTCTGTAAGGTTCAATGTTAGTTCTGTAAGGTTAGTTTTGTAGATCTGTTAGCTACTGTAGTACTGTGTAAACAGTGTTAGAGTGTGTGTGGCAGTATCTCTATTAGCTATAAGTAGATAAGTTAGGTGTAGGTAAAGTGTGTGTGTGCGCGCACGCGCAGCGCGGCCGCGGCGACTTTTTTTTTTTTTTTTTTTAATCTTATTAAAAAAAAAAAAAAAAGAAGGATCGGGCTGGGGATCATTCCCCAAGCTCAAGCCCAAACCCAGACCTGAGTCCTCAGTTTTAAAATATAGATTATACACCTTTTTATATTTAAAAACTATTTTTAGGATTTCGAGGGCTTCACGTAGCCGAATAGAGAGCTGTAAAGCACGGCACGTTCCTATAGCCAAAACACTCGTCTTGAGCTATTACACGCCATATTTTGTGGCTCGGTTACAAAAAATAACCAAAAATAACGAAAAACTTGGGTTATAAACAACTAAAAAAAAACTAAGTGAGCGGCCTTCACGGGCACTCACCAACGCGCTTAGAGTGTGGAAGTCATATGAACCTACGCTCTGGACGAGTGTTAGAGCACGAGCATATTGGTAGTGCCTCCATTTACGCGGGCACCCATTATTCCTCCACCCTAGGTTCTGGACCTTCGTCCGGGACTCAAGGTAGCGCGACCCAAGATCCTCATATCGCGTCTAGTGATTCTTCCTCTGACTACGAAGTCATGGAAGGGTATCCTACACCAAACCCTAATAGTTCAAGTCAAGACATGCATGCCATGGGCCCACGGCCCGGGTCCAGCGTGTTTAGCCGCTTAAAAGAGACCCTTAGTAGAGCTACTCGCTCCGAACATGCGGTTAATGAAATAAATGAAGGGAGTGGGGAAGTAAATTCGTCATTCATGCCTAAAAGAGACTCTATGCTTCTTGAGAGTGTGCATGTGAATGTTCCATCCACTGCACCTCCTGATCCTTTAGGACTATCTCCCTCTGAGGTTTTACTACCCGATGGTAGGAGTCTTGCCGAAGTACAAGAGATCGAACGCTATACGCAAGCAACAAGGGAGAGAGAAATTGAGAACCTACGAGGGCTAGAACAAAGTCGAGCCTTGAAAGCAAAGGCTCCTATGACAACAATCATGCCAGCCGAGCAACCGAGTGCTCCCAAGGTAGCAGTCACGGAGGGGCAAGCTATGGGGAGCCATAATGCTTCCACTTCAAGGGAAACCTCCAGCACGCCAGGCCTAGATGGGATATTCCTAAACGAAAATTGAGAGTATGACCTACAAGCAGAAGCTTTAACTGATCGGTACACAGGACACACCTATCATGTGGGTTGGTTAGATGTTCTACAATCCACATCGGGTGCTATTAGCATAGATGAGCAACAACAAAAAGTCTGTGATGTCCTCCATAGGATTGTCGAGTTAGAAAGACAGAACACAGGGATCAACATGCCTTCAACAGGCCTAATGAGATTCTTAGATACGGGAAAGGCGAACCAACCAACCCTGTCACAAATGGAGACTCCCTCAGTGAGCCCCATTGATCCTCCATATGTTGTTTCGCCAGGAGCCTCAGTACAATCTGAGCCCACAAGTGGCAGCTTTACCTTCCCAGATCTAGCTCCTCTGTCTCTTAATGACACTACGGCTACCATGCATATCCCAGTGGTGAGCATGACAAGAAGTACACCATGGAGTTCATTTGTTAATACTGCGCCGATGCCTAGTAGCACAGTGCCCCCAACTATACCTACATGTATGTATCAATCATGTGCACCTGTCGTACCTCAGCCTCATGTAGCTCCTACACCTCCGATTATTCCAAGAGCTTACAATCCACAATGGAAGTATCCAAGCTCTTATACAAGTGGAGCCATGCCATTTAATAATAACATGCCATATCGGGCACCCCCTATGCCTAGGGCCACGCCATTTAATAATAACATGCCATATCGGGCACCCCCTATGCCTAGGGCCACGCCTGTAAACTTTGGACCACCGTCTGGTACGCCACCATACGAAATTTGGGACCCAAGAGCCGCGCGTATGCCAAGGCCAAGGCCAACTCCCATCTCACATGTGGTTCCAGGAGCACATACACCCATTATACCTGCTCAAATAGGAGATTTGGCAGCATTTGCTCAAACTATCGGTCGCTCTATTGCGGAAAACATGCGTAGTGCACCTGATAGAGAGCCTAGGAGCAAGGCAGTTCAAGTAGCTAAGCTCACACAGAAATTCAATGGAGACGGAGATGCTAGAAAGCATATGGAAGTCTTTGAACATGTGTGCGATTCCTTGGAAGAGCACAATGAGCTGCATAAGTGTAAGGCTTTGAGTTTGACCCTAAGCGGAAAGGCTGGAGATTGATATAGAACCTTAAGAGTAGAAGACAAAACGATCTACTCTACTCTTAGGAGACTGTTCTTAAAAGAATACATACGAGAGGGAGTACTTTGGGGTGTAGCCTCTCAGCTCCAGAAAGCCCAACGAGAAGAAGGTGAATCCGTGAGAGACTTCATTAGTCGCCTAAAGAATTTGAATTCTCGATGCAATCCAAACGAGCGATTCAACAACAACCAATTGCTCGATAGATTCATTAGGGGACTACGACATGAAGGTATCTATAATCGCCTAGTCATTAGAGGTATCACTACTTGGGAAGCAGTCACCATGAATGCAATCCAATTGGAGGATAATTTAATGATTGCATGAGAAAGAGTGTCTGCCGAGCCGAAGTCAAGTAGCTCACAAGCATCAGGGCATGAGCCAATGAAGATAAAGCCAATTGTGAAAGAGCAAACGATATCTGAGATGACTTTGGCAGATCTCACAAAGGCCATCCAAGAAAGCCTTCGGGGTAATCGTGCTCCACAAAACACCCATATGTATCCAAGAAGGGAGCGGAGCAACAATGGTGCTCAATTTGCTTGGGCCCACATACTACGAGTGAATGCCCTACTTTCAGAGTAAAGTTTAACGGGACTTGTAACGCCTGTGGTAGGTATGGCCATCAAGCGAAGGATTGCCTAATGCTTAAACGCATCATGGAAAATAGACCGCCTATAGCTTGGGCAAACTCACCTCGAGTTCCTGCATTGATGCCTACCCCACCCATGGAGCAACAGTTGCCATTACAGCACATGGTCCCTAGAACCCAAAATGTGGTCCAAACCACACCGTTGCCACCTCCAGTGCTAGGACCGCAACCCCCTCATCCAAGAGTTACACCTATGAACCAAATAGGTTGCGAGTCATCTAGTACTTTTGTAGATTGCGAAGAGGACATAGACTCTAGTATCACCTATGGAGTCGACATGCTTGAGGAGTGTCCCATGTACTATATGAAAGACCATTGGGGACAAATCAAACCGGTATATCAAGCTACTGCGCTAGCAGCAAGAGGCCAAAACATTAATAGTTTTGCCAGGAGACCACCTCTTCAGTGCTACGAATGCGGTGGACCACATCGATAGCTGAGTGCCCCATTAGAATACAAAAGAATGCCGCACTAATGCAAACAAGTCAAGGGAGTGCATTGGCAATGCCAATACTCATTTGTAATCGTTGTGGCATAGATCATTTGATCGCACAGTGTCCTAACAATCCAAACGCACCGAAAATCACACCATTGAACATAATAGAGATTGTTGATGGGACACCACCAACTATAAACATAGCACCAGTGAATGCACTCACACGGTCGATGCTCCAAAAGCAAAATTACATTCTCGAAGAGAGAGATGATGCATCCATTGGCCGAGCGAGAAAGAAGAAAACACGAAGAAAGAAATCCCTTAATGCTTCTAGCTCAAAACCTAGTTCAAAGACTAACATAGGGACAGGAGAGGATCCCGTGTATATGAATGACCCTGAGGATGACTCAGATTCGATAGAGACCACGGAGACCAAAACTATTACTACAAAGGAAAAAGCCAGTGAGGAGGATCACGAGAGGGAATTACGATGAATACCAAAAGAGTATTCAAAGTTAAACCACCCAGTAGCGAACCCCCAAGATAAGCCACGAGAGACGAAAAATGAGGATTGCAAGAGAAAGATTGGAACCTATCCAAACCCAACAGTGGAAATTGAACGAGTCCAACAACTGAGGGGTTTGGTGGAAGAAACTCAACAAACATTAGAACCTGAACCCAAACATATCCAGATGTCGGACACAGTGTTTCCCACACAAGTTCAACCCCCCAAGAACTACAGGCCGTTAGCTATACCCAGTATCATTCGGGAAGAGAGTGAGGGTAGGACATCTGAAAGTGGACACACACCTTTCCTACTAGAGAGAGTGTTTGGTGAGGGGATACCCGACCCCCTTGAGGAAGTGGAGATTCCATCTTCACCATTCTCTTGTCAGGGTCCTATGTCCCACAAGATGCCATTAAATGTTGCCAAATTGATGGATTTCATGTCTTCAGAAGTTAGAACCACCATCACGTCCAAACTATATAAAGACCCCAAGCTAGTCTCAGCTCTTCGAGCCTTCGTCAATGGGGAATTACAGGCCGGATTACCACAGTTTGCACATATGAACAAACCTGACTCGGTAATGAATGATGAGGAACATTTAGCACCACCATCTGACCTAGCGGGACATGAATCTGTAATTGAAGTACCCGTTAACAAGTTGGGGCAATACTTTGAAGGTGATGAATCTAATGCTACTCTACCAATCACTACTAAAGGATTAACTGTAAAGGGAGTCCTTGACGGTGGTGCGGGAGTCAGCATGGTGACAAAGAGTTGTCGGGAGTCTATGGGGCGACCTCACCTTGAAGCCACAAGCGTAGTGGTTAAAATGGCTAATGGATCTATTGTTACGCCTATTGGAATGCTAAAGGATCTCAGAATCAAGGTCTTGGGACACAAGGTAAGGCAAACTTTCATTGTTATGGATTTTTCCAAGCATCCTATGTCATTTGAGATGATCTTAGGGCGTCCATTCATGAGGGAAGCAAAAATGGTGCATGACTGGTCCAAAAACCACGTCTACTTACAGTTCCAAGACTCTGTCATTCGAGTTGATCTTTTAAGTGGTCGAACGCATCCTCTAGGAAATAAATTCATCATTGATAATCGATCAGACACAACAATTCACTCAGCTCCATTACAGTATTATTACACGTGTAACGAAGACACGGATATTGGGAAGAACTCTCCTTATATGGATATCCTACCCGGAATCGCTGAGTCAGACAATGTCGATTGGGTACACCTAGCGGCAACTATAGATACATGGGGAGTTAGAGGAACAACCTGGGTAACACCTGAGGGGGATGAAATGCCTGTACCCTTAAATATGCTACAAGCAATGCATATCGCTTCTGACAAGACTCATCCTAATGTAACAAAGAAAACATACAAGTGGGTCCCTAAAGCTTCTTTAGTGACCATAGCTAGTGCTAAAAAACAGAAGCCTTGTAAGAAACGTACCACTCGCTCCAAGAAAAGTAAAAAAATGTTGCGATGGATCCCTAAACGACTATTGGAAGCCCAAGGCTACTATCAAGGAAATGATCAAATCTGGGTGCCAAAACCTAGATTGTGCTCTTACCTATCACCTGACCCATGTGAGCCAAATCCCGTAGCTCCAAAACGAATCAATGATCGTGGAAAGAAAAAAATCACAGAATGCTACACACCCGCTCCCGAGCTAGTTTGGGTACCAAAGAAAGAACGATTTGTTCCACCTAGCTCAGGAAGGGGGGAGTCCCATGAAGCTTCTAGCTCCTCATGTAATGCATCCGTAGAGGTAAAAGCTTCTCCACAGCCTCCACCTACAATAGTGGACCTCCATAAAGCTACAAAGGAATCCACACCTCCCAGTGTTCAAGAATCACCTGATGAACTACTTCAAGTTCGATCTTGGGAGAGTACCTTACCACCCTTGCAACTCGACGAGGCGCCTAAGGTAATAGAAAACTACTGGCAAAAATCTCCACCTATTACCAACTGGAACAATTGGTTTCAAAGGGTGACGACATCATTTCAAACGGTATGATCTACTCAAGGAAGGGGAGAGTGTTTGTGGACATCCATTATTCACTTGCTTCCCTCTCAACCTTCCTCCCTGACCTCTATATCTCCCAATCTTAGGGAATGTACATATAAAGCTTTATACTCACAAAAAACAAAAAAATAATAAAGGGCAAGAGCAATTAGCAAACGAGTATGCACAATAAAAGTCAAAACATTGACCCAGATCTACACATTTACATCCGGTACACTGAAACAGAAACCTATGTCATGAAACACCTTTGATCCTCATCACTTGAATGATGGAGGGTAGGTAAGATTAGTACGATAGGAGTGTTTCTGTTTTAGAGTTGAGTGATTAGCAAAGTTCTCTTTTTCCACTAATGTGCCTCCTGGAGGTATTCCATTTGTTTCCTAGTGTGTACAGGAGCGTGTTGCTATTGATAGGATTTGGACCTTCATGGAATCTTTATCTCGACTCACTCTTCAAATCAAGCGCGACCATCGACACAAACAGGTGTTTCTTGTCCATTAGCATTGCCCCTTATCTTTTTTGCATCTATGATTGTCAGCTTTAATTGTGATTGGTAGCCTAATATTCACCGCATTTGCTTAGAATCAAACATTTAATTCAATGTAATTTTTTGTCATAATCACTTGTCTAGGTTTAAAAATCAAGCAGTCCGACAAACTAGATTGACCAAGTTAAGTGTTAGAGATCTTCTCTTAATACCATGGGGAATGCCTTCCTAATAATTAATGGTTACTTATGTTCTTAATTCGATTTAGGTAGCATTGTGTGAAATGTACTAGGGCTTTCTAGTGGGCTTGACCCTATTGACCTTTAGCTTAAGTATTATAAAGGGAGTTTACTAGTGTGATGAGCCTGGGGAGGTGTACCAGTGTTATATGACCCCCCAAAGTTACAAAATTAAAATGCTGAAAATGAACAAATAAAAAATCAAAGTGCCACACTGTAAAATCTTAAGCTAGAAGAGAAATCTCAGCTTGATTTGGTACTTCACTCACATGTATTGCCTATGGTACTAGAGCCCTAGAGGTTCCCAGTGTGGGCGCTTTTCCTTGAAAAGCAAAAAACCCAAGACATACAAAATAAGCACACACATCAAATTGAATCAATGTGAAAAGACTTTGGGGGGTCAAAGAAAAAGTAATCAGTCGGGCGATGATTTCATGAGAAATTCCTTTTATGGTAGCTTAACTACAAGGTCTTCTAGATATAGCCTCTAGTCAGCCCTCGAACATGAATACTTGGCTCTCGCGATTAAACAACTTAATTGACCACAGAAAATTCAGAAGCTTACCCATGGTATTAATATTCGATCTCTAGTGCCTTTCGACCGTCAAATTAGCGACCCCAGACTTGTTTAATTTTTTACCTTTACATCTGTTTATGCATTTGATTACATTGCAATTTAATGTTCATTGCTAACAATTGTTTGAAATTCTTTTACCAATCAATTTGTCTACCTAAAACTGCATATGCTTTTCAATCACTTATGAGAATGCAATTACTATGCCAATGTTGTTTGATTTTGCAGTGACTGAAGAAGGCTAAGGACATTCATCTCAAACGCTCTTCCACCTCGAGGAACGAGCTTCAACTCAATAGTTTCCGAGGACGGAATCTACATCAGGAAGGGGGGCATGTTAACCCTCACGGCTCACGGACACCCCATCACCTACGACGGACGTGTATTATGTATTTGGTAGAGTCAGGTACCGGGCTTGTCGGACCAATAGGAAAAGGGTAAGAGTGATCGCCGATGAGAGGCGCACTCTAACTGGGACATTCAAGGGATTAGTTGGCTAAGCATAGGCGCCCAAGTGTGAATGGGGTGAGCTCATATAAAAGCCAACTAAACCTAAAATTCACTCATTCTCTCATTTGTGCAATAGAAGAGTGCTCTTGCTCCATCTCCATCTCCATCTCCATCTTCTTCTTCTTCACCTCCTTGTGTGTGTGTATGTGAGAGAGAGAGAGAGAGGGAGAGTGTGTGTGCGATCGAGCATTACGAAGGCACGACGGCGACGAAGCCGTTGAGCGCGGCACGACTGCAGCTTCTTCTTCATCGCGGCGAGGAATCCACCACGAAGGCGAGCGTAGAGCGGTGAGTGACACACCCTTTGCTCTCTTGAGCTTGCTAGTTTATGCTTGTTGTGTGCTTGGAGCCATTTGTGGCTCGCACACGGTGTATCGGCAAGTCCCTTGCTTCGACAGTGCGGCAAGGAGCGCACAGCTCTTTCGGAAACTGTGTCATGCCAAGGAAGAGACATGCAATGTGACTTCTTGACATACAAACTTTTTAACTTTTCATGAACAATCCGCATACATTCGTGCTCATCCATGAGAGAAACGTGCTCAACATACAATATGTCATGCCTAGGAAAAGGGATCACATAACGATGCTGACTAAAATACGGGAAACCTTCACGAATGAAACACTCGAACAATGCGTGCGTATCAATCATGCGAACACATAATACTTCTTGTGATGGTTCCTTGGACCAAGGCTCGAGAGTCAAGATCGGTTCGTCCTGAATGATCGAATCGTCCTGTGGGGGTTCTTTAGACCTAGACTCGAAAGCCAAGATCGGATCTTCGTGATTGATCGAATCTACAACGAGGTTAGTTTCGCTAGAAAAAGCATCTACTAACACATTATCCTTGTGAACAATCACATCATCTTCATGCAACTCATCATGCTTGTGAGAAATCACATTTTGATCATGCAAATCATCATGCTTGTCATTGTCATCCAAATCATTATGCAAATCATTGGCATCCAAATCATCATGCTTATCATTGCCATTCAAATCATCATGCTTAGCAATATCATTCAAATCATGATCATACTTCAAACAATCATGCAAATCCTGTGTATCCTGCTTTGGAGAAGAAGAGACTGAGAGAGTCTCCTTTTTCCGATTCTGTTGCATCTATGCCTGAGCTTGAGAAAAGAGTCGCAATAACTCTTGCATTTGTGCTTTGTTCTCGCGATAAAATTCTGCTTCTATGGCTGCCCTTCTTTCTTGGTACTTACGCTCGATGGCTGTCATATCTTCTTCGTAGGCTTTTCTTTCTGCTTCTCTTTATTGATCCAACTTCTCCATAGGAGTTAGTGCAATCTTTGTCGTAGATGGGGAAGGGTCGGAAAAACCTCCTGGTGGGGAAAATTCTTCTTCGCCTCTCTCATGCTCATCACCTCCAAGCGAAGTATCCATTCCGCTTCGAGTGATGATCATTCTGCAATCGTGGTTCTTGTGGGTTCTTGGGGGTTCTTGAGTTCACGAGGAACTTGGGTTCTTGGGGGTCTTGGGTTCTTAAGTTCACGAGGAACTTGGGTTCTTGCGGGTCTTGAGGTTCTTGAGGTCCTAGATTCGTGAGAATCTTGGGTTCTCGAGGTTCTTGAGGTTCTTGAGTCTTGAGGGTCTTGGGTTCTTGGGATTCTTGAGGTTTTCTTTCGCTTGCAAATCGCATTGGAGAAGGATCTTCTCTTCACCCGAGTTCTACCCTTTTCTGCGGACACACGCCTTGGCGGCCTTGCGCTCACACCAAGGTTGCTTTTTCCCACCTCACGTCAAGTGGTCAGCTGCTAAGTGCACGGTCTGCTCTCAATGAGTGAAAAGAGACACAAGGGGAGGTTGGACAAGCCCTTCTTTCTTGGGATTCCTGTCACTCTTCAACAAAACACGATTAGGAATCGCCACGCCCAAGTAAACTTGGGTTCGTGCGACCTCAACAAGCAAAAAAAAATTCTTGTGGTTCTTCTGGTTCTTTCCTTGAGTAATGCAGAACACTTCCAAAGCTCTGATACCAATGTTAGGTGCAACGGAATGAATGTTGTACTTTCTCAAGATTAGTGATCTTTATTGCTCAAGGTTCCTTTTAGTCCTTGGGGAAAGAGAAAGCTTTCCGTCTTGTAGAGTGCTGTGGTCACGAACCAAGTGAGTGGCTATTGTGCGTGCAAGTGAATGAGACTGAGAGAAGGGGAGAGAAGAGATACGACACCCGAGAAGTTGTAAAACCCTCCTCCGAAGGCCCCACTCTCGTCGGCGAGAGTGGTCTACTTTGATTGCACAAAGGTCGTACAATGCGTATGCAATAGACTGATGCAATGGGACTATGCCGATGACGATGACGGTGATGACGACGACTTGATGGCTGAAATCTGGGATCTTCTAATCGCTGAATTCGGGGACTGTTTCGGTGGCTGAAAATGACTGTTTTGGCTGCGTTTTTATGGCTGAAAATGGGGAATCATCTGCAACCAACCTGGGGCTGAAATCAGCAAATCTTCTATCTGCTGAATTCTGACTCTATGTCGGTGACGATGTCGATGACAACGACGACGCGCTGAAAACACAGATGCTGAAATCTGTGTTTTCCGGGCTGAAACTATAAACCTTGCGGAAACTGACCGTGCAACGAGGAACTGCTGAGGGAAGGTGAGATCTGCGAGGTTCGGGACTTGATCTGCGGGTACTAAGGAGAATCTGCAAAACGCTAGGGTTTGTAGCAGATGAAAAAACGCTAGGGCTGAAAATCTGTAAATCTGACGCCGATTGTCTGCAAAGGCAAAACGCTAGGCTGATCTGCTCTCTGCTGTAGTCGCTGGGGCTGACCTGCTGTGCAAAACGCCAGGGCTGGTCCTTCATGCAAAAACGCTAGGTTGATGGATCTGCTCCAAAAACGCTAGGCCTCTTTGGGGGGGGTCTGTTGAGAAGTTGCCTGTTGAGCATGTGCTCCTGCTGCCTCTTTTGCCAGAAAGTGCTAACTTGGGTTTGCCTATATATTAACTTAGCAAAATTGCCCTACCTACTTTTGTAGGAAAGTCACTTAAAAATAATAAGTGAAAATCCCAATAAATAGGAAAATAGGCTAAATGCACTAGAAAATTCCCCTAACTGATGCTAATGGATTCTGATGGGAATTCCGACGATCATGCTGTGTGCAACCGGAGGATATGAATCTATGCTAAGTGACTGGGCATGCACGGTCTACGAATAGACTCACAA
Source organism: Adiantum capillus-veneris (assembly GCF_014529385.1). NCBI lineage: Eukaryota > Viridiplantae > Streptophyta > Polypodiopsida > Polypodiales > Pteridaceae > Adiantum > Adiantum capillus-veneris. The sequence goes on along the minus strand of NC_140939.1, from coordinate 5,822,100 downwards.
AAGTGCCAGATCACTGCTAATCTAACGTGATCGGACTGACTGAACCCTGCTGTGGTATAGCTTGTCCACGGACACATAGGGTTGGTATGTGTTGGGATGTGTCACGTGACAAGGGAACCGATGAAGCAACTGGACCAACAGAGGGAGAAACGCCCGAGCAACTACCAAGGAGTCTGCAACCCCAAGAGGAGGATGGCTAGTGTGGGAGGCGACTCGTGAGGTCGCCCAAGCAACCTTCTCTGGGCAGAGACAACAGTCCTCACGAGCTTCATGTTGATGGATGATAGGTAGCACCTCCAAAAGCGAGAATGTGACAGAAGAGGAGAGGGGTTCTGTAAAACCTTAAGCAACCAACGAATCCTTTCTTTTTTTGTTCCGGTATTCATGCAGTTCTACTTTTGTGGCTATTGCTTCATCTTATTGAGTTATCAGCAAGATTAGATTCGACAGAGACACGTAAAGTTGTTTGGTTGCTTAAGGTGGAAAGCGTTCGTCATAGTGAAAAATCAATCCACTGCGTACAGGGCTCATTGCGTGTGACCTCCCCTTGGGACTCTATCTATCTATCTACCTACCTACCTACCTATCTATCTATCTATCTATCTACACATTCATGCAGTTTCATTCACTCAGTACCATTCTTTCTTCTCTCTCCATTGCACATCTCTTTTTGAGGAAAAAGTAATCCTTGTGTATGTGCGAAGCACTCATCCTGAACTATCACCATCAACAATTCTACTCCACCTAACACACATGCATCACTCCACCATCTTCCTCTTTGTCTCAAAGTTACCCTGAACAGGACTGGGACGGGAATGGGTGAGTCCAGAACCAAACGGGAACGAGGGAAGGAGGGTTGGGGGGGGGGGGGGGGGGGGAGGGGGGCAGAACAAGATTGGTCTACTAAAGAAACACTTGAATTGCCTTCATTCAACTTGGCCCCAAATTTGCTCCCAAACAAACCCAAAACTGCCTCCCAATCTATCCCCAAACTTGCCCTCAAACATCCCAAATTTGTCCCCAGACAACCCAAAACAACCCCATTTGCCCGTTCCACCCCCCCATTCCACCATTCCGGACCACGTTCCACCATGTTCCCCTCCCCGTTTCTGTTACACCTCGTGCCACGTGACACATCCAACCCTATGTGTCCGTGGACAAGCTATAGCATGACCAGGGTTCAGTTCAATCAAGTCAATCTAGAATAGGAAGTGATCTGGCACTTTTGTGAGTCTGTTCGCAGACCGTGTGTCACAAAAATACGGAAGCGTAAACTGACGTTTAATTGCAATTCAAATACTCAAGAGAATTAGAGGGAGAGAGAAAACTTGACACTTCATTGGGGACCAGAAGATGGGCTGGTCTCCCCCCATAAAGAGAATATCTTTATTACTAAGGGAGAATCTTTACAAGCACAGGAACGGGGCATACGCCCGTCCTCTATTCTTTCTTCTGTTCTGTTTTGACTACTGACTGAGAAAGTGTTTCCACTTTCTTTCTGCTTAGGGGATTTCCCCTCTTCTGCGAGACTGGTTGGAAGCTCTCGAAAAGAGATTCTATCTTCCGAAACAGCTCCTCGGAAGCTCTCACAGAGGAGAGTCCATCTTCCGTTATGTGTTGCCTTCATGCTCATTCATTCATGCATCGAACACAAAAGAGAAACAAGCAAAATGCACATGCACATGCTTGCTGTAATTTTCTGCACATAACCTGAAATTCTTACCTGTGCACACCCCTATGCCGAAACAGAGGTCTTCTTCGCGATGGAATCGCACCAAACTTGATGTAGGCTTAGGATAAAGGGAGAGAGAAGAATTTCTATGGTTGATCTGCAAAAAACAGCCCTAATCGAGGTGATTAGGGGCTGAAAACAGAGAATTACAGCCGCCGCACTCTGCTAAGAGAGCGTCTACGGCAGCTTCTCGCGATGAAGCTTCACCAGAAGGTGTCTATGACTGTGAGATCCCTTGTTCTTGACAATGGGAGCACAAGGCTACCACATATGTCGCAAGGGGCTGCTCTCAAGCTTCAATGAAGGGCTCCACCGCGTAGAGCACGCTCACATTAGGGGGGGTAGGTGCACTGCCAGCCCTGAAAATGGGGGAGGGGGGGCTCCTAAAACAGCCATCAGGGAGAGGGGGCGCTAGGAAGAGAGAGAGGGTGAGAGTGAGAGTGAGTGAAAGCTTGCATTGGTAAGTGTGCCACTTGGCACACTTGCTTTAAAAACTTAAAAACCATTCAACTTTTGACTTTAAAACTTCTAGCTCATTAATTAAAAATGTGCAACTAACTAACAAATGCTACCAATGATTCTTTTATGAGAACACCAAAGGTTTGCCGGCGCAATGCCGCACTGGCACTGCACCACCTTTACCTGTTCACACTTGTCCGGCCGCCCGCCCGGGCACGGACCGTTAAATTTAATTTAACGAAACTTACCCTAAGGCTTTATTAGCTTTATTAGCCTTAGGGTCACTGTTCTAAGGACCCCATCTCATTCATGTGCTTGTACTCACGCGCGCATTTTTCTGAGCCTAAAATCTGAGGCTACTACTTACCACTTTCTGAAGACCCGATTTCCCAATCACTAGGGCTTCAGGGTAATTTCTGCTAAGGTCCCTCTGAGGTGTTGTGGCCCGCATTTAGGCTCACCTGAGGCCTTAGAACTGCTACGTCTATTCTGGTGTGCACACAACTAATTAGATAATTCTTTTCTCGTAAATAAATATATTATTTACAAAGTCTGACTTAGTTACACCGTGCATGCCCAGACATTTAGATTAGATGCATATCCTCTGGTTGCACACAGCATGATCATCAGCATTACCATCAGAATCCATTAGGAGCATTTTCCAGTGCACAAAACCTATTTTCCCTATTTTTGACATTTTTCACTTAGTATTTTTAAGTGACTTTTGTTCGGAACTAGGTAGGGCGAATTGGTAAGTGTAGTATATAAGAAAACATAGCGCTAGCACTTTCTGGTAGAAGAGGCAGCAGGAGCTCCGGTTCAACAGGCACCTTCTCAGTAAGACCCCCCAAGACCAACCTAGCGTTTTTGCCCAACAGCAGAGCCTAGCGTTTTCATCCTCAGACCAACCTTTGCATTTTTGCATTGCAGATCAGCCTCGGCGACCACAAGATGACCACAAGACACTACAGATCAGCCCTAGCGATAGCAGATCCCCTAGCGACAGCAGATCAGCCCTAGCGTTAGCAGTTTCCTCCGCAAGACAGATTTCAGCCCCTAGCGTTTTTGGTTTGCAGATCAACCTCCGCGTTTTTGGAGATGTTCGCAACAGAATCAGCCCTAGACTCAGCATTTTCAGTTTTCAGCAGTTGGTTTCCGCAGTAGAACCCCCAAACCTCGCAGATCTCACCTTCCCACAGCAAATCCTCGCAGCACGGTAAGATCTTGCGAAGTTTGCAGATTCAGCCCGGAAAACACAGATTTCAGCATCTGCGTTTTCAATGCGTCGTCGTTGCATCATCGTCATCAACATCGTCACCGACATAGAGTCAGAATTCAGCAAATACAAGATTTACAGATTTCAACCATTAACATTTTCAGATTTCAGCCCATCTCATCGTCGTCCTCATAGTTGTCGACATCGTCGGCAAGTCCAAAGCATTGTAGAGATTTGTGCAATCAATAGTAGACCGCTCTCGCCATAGAGAGTGAGGCCTTCAGAGGAGGGTTTGACAACATTCTAGTGTTGTATTCTTCTCTCTCTATCTCTCAATCTCAGAACCTTCATTCACAGTGTTCACCACTTTGTTTGTGTCCATTGCACTCTCTCACTAAAGGAAAGGAAGGCTCTCCCTTCCGTAAAGTAAAAGGAACCTTGAGCACAGTTCGGAGCACTCATCTTGAGCAAAGTTCAACATTCACTTCCGTTGCACCTTACATTGGTATCAAAGCTTGGCAGTGTTCTGTATCACTCAAGCAAAGAACCACTATTTTTTTTGCTTGTTGCGGTCGCACGTAACCCAAGTCCACTTGGGCGTGTCGACTCCTAATCGTGTTTTTGAAGAGTGACAGGAAACCGAAGAAAGAAGGGCTTGTCCAGCCTCCCCTTGTTCTCTTTTCACTCATTGAGAGCGGACCGTGCACTTAGCTGCCAGCCAATCGACGTGAGGTGGGAAAAAGCAACCTCGGTGTGAGCGCAAGGCCGCCAAGGGGTGCGCCCGCGGAAAAGAGAAGAGCTCGGGTGAAGAGAAGATCCTTCTCTAGCACAGATTGCAAGCAAAAGAAGAACCCAAGAACCTCAAGACCCGCAAGAACCTCAAGAACTCAAGAACCCCAAGAACCCAAGTTCCTCGTGAACTTAAGAACTCAAGACTTCAGTGGATGGTCATCACCCGAAGCGGAATGGATACTTCGCATGAAGGTGGTGAGCATGAGGGTGGTGAAGAAGAATTTTCCCCACCAGGAGGTTTTTTTTATCCTCCCCCTTCCCCATCTACGCCAAGGATTGCACTAACTCCTATGGAGGCTTTTGACAAGATGATGATGGACAGGAAGTTAGAAGGCGACGAAATAATGGCAGCCATAGAGCGTAAGTACCAAGACAGAATGGCACCCATAGCGCGTGAGCGCAACAAAAGAGAAGCAAAATTTGATCGCAAGAACAAAGAAAGACAAGCAAAATTTGATCGCAAGAACAAAGCAAGAATGCAAGAGATGTTGCAACTCTTTTCTCAAGTTCGGGCAAAGATGCAAGAGATTCGAGAAAAGGAGACTCTCTCAATCTCTTCTTTTCCAAAGCATGACACACAAGATTTGCATGATGATAAGCATGATGATTTGAATGATAATGATGAGCATGATGAATTGGATCACCATAACAAGCATGATGATTTGCATGATGATCAAGATGTGATTTCTCACAAGCATGATGATTTAGTTGATACTGTTTCTAGTGAAGCTAACCTCATTGCAGATTCGATCAATCACGAAGAACCAATCTTGGCTCTCGAGTCAAGGTCCAAAGAACCCCCTCAGGAAGAACCGATCTTGGCTCTCGAGTCAAGGTCCAAAGAACCCCCTCAGGAAGAACCGATCTTGGCTCTCGAGCCTAGGTCCAAAGAACCCCCACAGGAAGTATTATGTGTTTGAATGATTAGTCAGCAAGCATTGTTCGAGTGTTTCATTAGTGATGTTTTCTTGTATTTTAGTCAGCGTCTTTATGTGATCCCTTTTCATAGGCATGCCATATTGTACGTTGAGCACAATTCACTCATGAATGAGCACGGATGTATGTGCATTTATCATGAAAAGCTCAAAGGTATGCACCCAAGAAATTCACATTCCATGTCTCTTCCTTGGCATGACAGTTTCAGAAAGAGTACAAGAAAGATTGAGCATCAAGCATAGGCATTTCCATTGTGATTTGCCACAGTTGATAGATTTAGATCAGAAAGTCACGATTCGACCCCATTGTTTGAGTGTGCTTGATGAACGGTTTGGCACTCCGTCACTTTGTTCATCTGCATTGCATGCACAGTCTTTTCGAAGGAATAGTATTTTTCCAGTCACTTTACATGGAATGGGTATGTTCATGTTTTTGTGTTGGAAGTGGTTTCAGGAATTTTTAGCCTCAGAGATTCTTGAAGAAGGTAGACGCATGATTCTAGACGAAGTGGAAGCATTGAAGGAGCCTCAGAAGACTGTCGCTTTCGGCGCAACCCATAGAAGCAAGCGGTGCAGACCTTTATGAAGTTCAAGTATCACATGGCCCACGCATCAGAGTGGGCCAGCGAAGAGTCCTTTCCACGCTTCTAGACGCTGTTGGCGATCTCCCTCGACGCCATACGGTTTAGTACCAGTACCTCACTTTGAAAAGGAGGGGATGTCACGTGACACATCCAACCCTATGAGTCCGTGGACAAGCTACAGCATGACCAGGGTTCAGTTCACTCAAGTCAGTCTAGAATAGGAAGTGATCTGGCACTTTTGTGAGTGTTCGCAGACCGTGCATGCCCAGACACTTAGATTAGATGCATATCCTCTGGTTGCACACAGCATGATCATCAACATTACAATCAGAATTCATCAAGAGCATTTTCCAGTGCACAGAACCTATTTTCCCTATTTTTGACATTTTTCACTTATTATTTATAAGTGACTTTTGTTAAGAACTAAGTAGGGCAAATTGGCAAGTGTAGTATATAAGAAAACCTAGTGCTAGCACTTTCTGGTAGAAGAGGCAACAGGAGCTTTGGTTCAACAGGCACCTTCTCAGCAGGAACCCCCAAGACTCCCAAGACTCAGCAAAGCCTAGCGTTTTCATTCTCAGATCAGCCTTGGCGTTTTTGCATTGCAAATCAGCCTTGACGACCACAAGACACAGCAGATCAGCCCTAGCGATAGCGTATCCCCTAGCGACAGCAGATCAGCCCTAGCGTTAGCAGTTTCCTTCGCAAGACAGATTTCAGCCCCTACAGTTTTTGGTTTGCAGATCAACCTCAGTGATTTTGCAGATCTTCGCGACGGAATCAACCCTAGACTCAGCATTTTCAATTTTCAACAGTCAGTTTCCGTAGTAGAACCCCCAAACCTCGCAAATCTCACCTTCCTGCACCAGATCCTCGTCCCACGGTCAGATCTTGCGAAGTTCGCAGATTTCAGCATCTGCGTTTTCAGCGTGTTGTCATCGACATCGTCACCGACATCGAGTCAAAATTCAGCAGCTACAAGATTTGCATATTTCAGCCATTAGCATTTTCAGATTTCAGCCCGTCTCGTCGTCGTCGACGTCGTCGGCAAGTCCAAAGCATTGTAGAGATTTGTGCAATCAATAGTAGACCGCTCTCGCCATAGAGAGTGGGGCCTTCGGAGCAGGGTTTGACAACATTCTGGTGTCGTATTCTTCTCTCTCTATCTCTCAGTCTCAGCATCTTCATTCACAATGTTCACCACTTTGTTTGTGTCCATTGCACTCTCTCACTACAGGAACGGAAGGCTCTCCCTTCCATAAGTAAAAGGAACCTTGAGCACGGTTCGGAGCACTCATCTTGAGCAAAGTTCAACATTCACTTCTGCTGCACCTTACATTAGGAAGAATAGTATTTTTCCAGTCACTTTACATGGAATGGATATGTTCATGTTTTTGTGTTGGAAGTGGTTTCAGGAATTTTGAGCCTCAGAGATTCTTGAAGAAGGTAGACGCATGACCTAGACGAAGTGGAAGCATCGAAGGAGCCTCAGAAGACTGTGTGTCGCTTTCAGCGCGGCCCAAAGAAGCAAGCATTGCAAACCTTTATGAAGTTCAAGTATCGCATGACCCACGCATCAGAGTGGGCCGGCGAAGAGTCCTCGTTGTTGGCGATCTCCCTTGACGCAATACGGTTCGGTACCAATACCTCACTTTGAAAAGGAAGGGATGTCACGAGACACATCCAACCCTATGTGTCCGTGGACAAGCTACAGCATGACCAGGGTTCAGTTCAGTTAAGTCAGTCTAAAATAGAAAGTGATCTGGCACTTTTGTGAGTCTATTCGCAGACCATGCACGCCCAAACACTTAGATTAGATGCATATCCTCTTGTTGCACACAACATGATCATCAACATTACCATCAGAATCCATCAGGAGCATTTTCCAGGGCATAGAACCTATTTTTCCTATTTTTGACATTTTTCACTTATTATTTTTAAGTGACTTTTGTTGGGAACTAGGTAGGACAAATTGGCAAGTGTCGTATATAAGAAAACCTAGTGCTAGCACTCTCTGGCAGAAGAGGCAACAGGAGCTCCGGTTCAACAGGCACCTTCTCAACAGGACCCCCCAAGACCAACCTAGCGTTTTTGCCCAACAGCAGAGCCTAGGGTTTTCATTCTCAGATCAACCTTGGCGTTTTTGCATTGCAAATCAGCCTCGGCGACCACAAGACACAGCAGATCAGCCCTAGCGATAGCAGATCCCCCAGCGACAGCAGATCAGGCCTAGCGTTAGCAGTTTCCTCCACAAGACAGATTTCAGCCCCTAGCGTTTTTGGTTTGCAGATCAACCTCAGCGTTTTTGCAGATCTTCGCGACGGAATCAGCCCTAGACTAAGCATTTTCAATTTTCAGCAGTCAGTTTCCGCAGTAGAACCCCCAAACCTCGCAAATCTCACCTCCCCGCAGTAGATCCTCGCTGCACGGTTAGATCCCACGAAATTTGCAGATTCAGCCCGGAAAATGCAGATTTCAGCATGTGCATTTTCAGCGCGTCGTCGTCGCATCGTCGTCATCGACATCGTCACTGACATAGAGTCAGAATTCAGCAAATACAAGATTTGCAGATTTCAATCATTAGCATTTTCAGATTTCAGCCCGTCTCGTCGTCATCGACATCGTCGGCAAGTACAAAGCATTGTAGAGATTTGTGCAATCAATAGTAGACCGCTCTCGCCATAGAGAGTGGGGCCTTCGGAGGAGGATTTGACAACATTCTGGTGTCGTATTCTTCTCTCTCTATCTCTCAGTCTCAGCACCTTCATTCACAGTGTTCAACACCACTTTGTTTGTGTCCATTGCACTCTCTCACTAAAGGAACAGAAGGCTCTCCCTTCCGTAAGTAAAAGGAACCTTGAGCACAATTCCGAGCACTCATCTTGAGCAAAGTTCAACATTCACTTCCGTTGCACCTTACACCTCGTTCTAGAATGACATTCAATTCCCAACTCCATTTCGGAAGCTAGACCCATCTGGAATGCACTTTCAGAACGTTTCGGTCGCATTCCACTCGTTCCCTATAACACTACCAACCCTAGCAGCAACAGAAGAAGTTGAAGTTATCACCAACTTACAGATCCTCGCCAAGTGGGTCTATTTTTGAAGAAGTTCCCGCCAACTTATGGGACCCCGTTCGATGGGGCCCAAGTGACCTAAAGAGAATAAATAAAGCAGGACCCACGCACACAAAAGGACTTGCTGTACGGATTTCCGTGATTTACGCTGGCTGATTTTCAACGCCAGCTTTTGGGCCAATTGCTTTTGAGTTTCGAGCTTTTCATGTAAACTGCTTTTTCAAGGTCAAGGGCCTTTAAATAAGTGCAGAGGGCTAAGTTTCTAGTACTCTTCTGGGTGAAGGTGCAGAGCGCGAGTATCGGCATTATACTGAGTTCGAGTAATATAAAGAAATACCGAAAGGGATGCCAAGGTTTGGGGCCAATACTATCTGGGGTGGAATTCCGCCACTCCGTGTCGCGTGTGCTCTCTCTTTAAGTTTCAATTGTTATTGAAGTGCTAAAAGTTTGTTCAGTTTGTTCTTTTCTATTGGCACGTGGTGCCCGTCTTGTGACATCCCGCATTGTAGGAAAACCTTCAAGAGAATGACAGAGGGCTAGCTGTACAAATTAGGACATTACTTAGGTGTGAATAACAAGAACAGTTACACTTTTTAAAACCCTTGTCAAGCTGACTTGGGGGTTGTGCCTCTCACGGGTAACCGTGCTTCCCACTTGCGTCAGAACCCTTGTCAAGAGGCTATGTAATGAAATACTTGCTCAGATAAAAGACAATGGCTCAGTGCAGCCTATAATTCAGATGCCCATGCTAGCCGCTCTTATCTTATCTTGTCTTCATTCTTTCATCAAAATAGAAAAAGGGACAGCAATATCAGTATCTGCTTGTAGCTCCACCAACAAACACTGGTCTTTTCTCTCCCTCTCTTCGTGCAAGCTTTCCCCGCTCTGCTCTTTCCAACCTTTTATCATGTCGAATAAGGAGCAGCAGTAGCATTATTGGCTTGTAGCTCTGCCAACATGGGTTGTGCCCTTTTGCCTCCCTCTCTCCATGCATGCTCGCCTTCAATTTTCTCTTTTAGTACGTAGTTTACGGCTACATCTCAGTAAAAGAAATCAACTAATTTACACCAAATAGGTCTAAAATCAAAAACATTCATGAAAGAACAGGGATTTACCACATTGCACATCACTTGCTCTCAATGTGTTCACATCGTAAAGAAAAAGGTTTATGCCATCCACTCGTGTTGTAGCTGAAGGCTTCACACCAGCAATAGCCCAGCAAAAAGAGACCACACGGGCACTTGCACAAAGTTCTCTTCGCATCTTAGGCAAAAGCTTGAGATTGCCTTTCTCACTAAGGTAGAGGGTAAGCACAGTGGCCGGGGTAAGGTCCACCTCAAAAGCATCCCTTTGCTCCAGGGAGATCATGTGGCCCAACTGCTCTTTTGTCACAGATTCCTTGGCTTCCCTGAAAAGCTGGGAATCAAGCTCCACGCCATACCCTTTCGCTCCATAAACCTTTGCTGCTGTAGTAGATCATGGCAAGACTCTCTCTCTCTCTCTCTCTCTCTCTCTCTCTCTCTCTCTCTCTCTCTCTCTCGCTCTGGGCTTGGGTGTTTTTTGGTGCGCACATAGTTGTGATGTGTTGTGCGCGCGCGTACAAATAATTGGCGGCTCAAAGAAGAAAAGGAGGGCTTGTTGTGTTAAACTTGCCTGCGATGAGTAGTCGGGCATCGCCACAGCCAAGATCGTAGACTAGGTCAGAGGGACGAAGATTAGCCAGCTGCAGCATGCGACGGGCAACATGTGGTGGCGTGGGCACAAAGGGCGCAAGACGGAAACCAAGAAAGTAGCGCATCCATAGCCCCAGCCTCAGAGCCATCCCGCATTTCAGCTATGGACCTCTGGCCATGCGAAATACTTCAGGTGACTCTGGTATATGCCTCATATGCACAGGCAGCGCACGAGCTTGAAGTACTGGCTCTCGTCGCAGTCTCTTCCTCAATGAAGCATGAGCACATGGATTATGGGCGCTGAAGTGAAGCACATTTTGGGGGTAAGTGACACCCATATTAAATGGGGGTGAAGTAATGGGATCGACGGTCGCTGCGCTGTCAAAAAGGCGAGGCGCAATGAACATGGAGAGAGTGAAAAACGAGGCGCGGCGGGGCGATTTGAACTCAAGACTTGGTCGTTCGAGTTTAGGGTCACATAGGTTAGCCACCTCACTCGCGCACGCATTGTATACTCACAACCTTTTTTACAACATTATATTATAAAATAAAATGCATTTCCCAAGCTATCCAGGTTTAGTGTGTGTCCAGGTTTAGATTTTGATTTGATTTTTGGGACTGCGATCTTCTCGGCTTTCGCGCGTGAGCTTCTCAGCCTTTGATCCCATTGCCTCCCCCTCTTAAAGATAGGTGTTACTTCGTTTTGAGGGAAGCCAGGACATCGTCCGATTTATCTTGTTTACTTTTTTTTGTCCATGTTTACGTATGGGATCGTATCATAGTTTATTCAATACACGCAGAGATTCTGTCAGATTCTCACTGTCCTATGAAGGATTCACCATATTATACTCATCACCCTCACAAAAGGAAACGGTAGATTTGAACCCTTATCACGAGATGCATGACTTTCATAGGCACTCCCATAACCACTCCACCAGTCACATCGAGCTGTCCTCCTAAGCCATCTATATATATATATAAATATATACCTTCTCTGCTCGCAGCCATGCTTCTCTGCGTATCCAGCTCCACGGGGATCTTCGCAAGCCCCTTCCCAACTAGAGCGCTTCCCCCCTCGACATCTATTGCATCTCCCATTTTCGCCTTCCACTTCTACTGCGGCACCGCATCTTCAGTAGATTTGCGTCCTTAATCTTTTCTCCAATTGGGTAGCCCCTACTGGCTCGCCTCCAATTTTATTCAATCATTAACCAGATTCTTCCTGTTTTCAACCTCGTGGTCTTGAAGATACCAAATTGATCACCCCAACCAAGCAAAAGTCACCACGACTCAACACGATTCGAACTCTTATAAGCCTGGACAGAGTTGAAACATCATACCAAGCTTTTGTCGTTGATGGAGTTGCCACAGTTTTAATACAAAAAGAGAACAAAACATCTATGTTGCAGACATGTCCGTTCGCACTTGCTCTTTTTTACTGCTCAGTATCACGTGTCTGAGCTTGCCTCCCATGCTCCTCGCACTTGCCACCTCCTATGACATTTGTAACATGTGAATTTTCTGTGATTCGCCCTCATAGTCTTCGCCTCGCTGTTGCAATCACTCGATGCCTCATGTTGCCTCCCCGTCGATCACCACCTGCCGACGACCCCGTGGCCACCCTTCCCTTTCCTACCAGCAAGGATCTTCCTCGATTCCCACTAATAAAACAATAAAAAAGATTGGGTATCCCCTACTTTGTCTGTGTTTATTTTTGTCATTGTCCAAATTCATTTTATGAGAGAGTGGCTTCACCTTGGGGATAAACAAAACCACACGGGCGCGTGGTTAGGGTGTCGGGCTGCCAACGAGGAGGTCTTGGGGGTTCGAGTCTCCGATGCGCGGGGTCGAGGATCAATGCACTGACTTTTTTTTCTCCGTTCATTCTCTTTGAGATCTTCGTAGCCCATCCCCAATCGTTGATCCCACCGCTCTGGCGTCATTAAGACCTCATGTTAGATAGTGTTGAGACTGTAGTGTTGTTGGACACACGTTGTTCTCAAGACGGGGCAGCCTCAGCACGAGGTATTTAATGAACCCCAAGCCAAGCCAAAGACCCAAATCACGAAGTGCTCAGGACCGCAGGATTTTTGTACCAGTAACTAGGACGGCGAAAGTAAACTCGGATACGCCTTGTAATGGAAATGGCCTATGAACTTTGAGAATAACGGAATTAAGAGAATTAAAGAGAGCATTTTTGTGAGACTACTTTAATAACATAGAGGGTGAACTTATTTAGCGGTAGCAACTTAACCATAATATTTAATTAACTTGGCATGAACAATACTTTTGCAAGAGAGAGAGTTTAGAGAACTTGACAACAGTTGAGGATCGGATTTATGTGGAGCCGGTGGTCCCTCCTCCAATAGGCTTTTGTATTATAGATTCTCCCATCAAGAGAGACTTGGTACAATACAATCTTTATGTTCCTTGTGACCTAGGTGATGCAATGAGGATGGAAAGCTTCATGCATCACAAGCATAACATAGACTTTGTGAAAAGCATTAATCATCCCCAGCCTCAGTCCCAAGGCCTCAAACACCTTCAAAGGTGGAGAGAGCTAGCGGGGAATGAGGGTAGGGAAGAGGAAGAATAAACATTCATAGGAGAAAGAAATAGTTCCTCACTTATCATCACTCTTCTTGCTAGCTGTCAACCCTCACGGCTCACGGACACCCTATCACCTACGACGGACGTTGTACCTTACCCTCAAGTACCTTAGTCATTAAGCACCTCAAGCACCTTACTCAACAAGCACGACAAGCACCTTAGTGAGCAAGCACCTCAAGCTTGGGCCGGGTTCCCACCACCTCAAGCACAACCCTAGCTTGCCTAAGGTCTTGCCTAAGGTCAAAGGACTTTTAACACTAACCTTTGGTGGTCTTTAATGAAGCTAACACTAAGGTCTTTAAGCTCCATTAGCTAGCCTTGCTCTTTGACAGACCATCTCTCATTTGGACCCCTTTACCATTGGCCCCGTGTTGAGATAGATTTGTAAGCACATGTCTATATTCTAACCCTTGTTCCCATTTACTCTACCATATTAAATGATCAGTTTAATATGAAAAAATCGTTTGGATTGGTTATATTTTAGATTTTATGACACGTCTGCATTTGTCCAAGTTTATTCAAATATGTATGAGTTTCCTACTAGGTCATGAACACATGCAGGCATAGTGGATATGGCATTAGCCTTGAGGGGGGCCGACCACGCTTTGAATCTGGGGGCCTGCAACCCGCGACTGATTTTTTGGAGCGTTTGTTTGCCTTGAGATTCTTGCGCACCCATTTCCAACATAGATTCCATGGCTTGGGGTTCATTAAAATAGTGTTGAGGGGTGTGTGTCGGCCACACGTTCTTCTGGTGAGTGATGATAGCCCTTTTCATCGCCAAGGGGGATGAACGCCCCTGCCTTTGTGTCTTTTAAGTCAGGTTTTTCTTGAAACCGAATTGGTGGAACAGACAGTGTAGCATGCACATGGGTGCGTTCAATCAAGTAATCGGTGACCCCTAACAACTGCTTACATGAACGTGCTCTTGTGCACATGGTGAGTGTCTGCTTTTCTCCTGCTTTTGTGACAGCTTTTGCAGGCAAGCAGACAAAAGCGAGTCTATGATTGATTGGGAATAGTGAACGTTTTCTAAACGCAATGAGAAAGGAGGGTTCATTATGATACATTCATTCATGGGGTGGTACATGTGAGTCCAAAATAATTTGGGCCACCCTCTTCAAAATCCACCGAACGGAGGTTGTGAATGCCTATGTGCTAGGCATGATCAAAAGGATTTGCTAGTGTTAGGCATGATCAAAAGAAGCAATAAAATGGGACTATGACTATTTTTGTAATGGGAAAGTGTATGTGTGGCCAAATTTCAAAAAATTGTGATGAAGAGGAATAATGGGCGATTCTTTAATTGGAAAGGGCAATATATCATGGTACTTAGTGTTTTGGGGGCACTCCGAAGGTGGTGGGGCTCTCTCGTTGCTTTTAGTTCTCTGTTTGAGTCTCTCTCAAAGCTTGTGCGTGAGCAATGAGCGGTTAAAGGAAGGGTCTCTCTCTCTCTCTCTCTCTCTCTCTCTCTCTCTCTCTCTCTCTCTCTCTCTCTCTCTCTCTCTCTCTCTCTCTCTGTTGCACGAGCATTGAATGCAAGTGTAACGTGCGTAGCTCTTGGGAAGTAGTGCTATGAGCAAAGTTGCGGGTGCTCGTGCACACACACACTATAGCACCTCCACTCCCCACTTTGAGACTCCCTTAGCGCCGTCAATCAGCATGGGAAATCCCCACCACTGACAACACCTGTACTTCTATATTTATCTCAAGCCGTCGAGGTCTTATTAGAGGGAGTTCCCACATATTGCGACTAGAGTCAAACCCCTAGTCGTGTGTGTCTGTGTCCGTGTGCCCAACTATAGGATATGTCAAATTCCTTCTCCCTTAAGGATAATTTCGGTCCTCCAAAAATTTCATTGGAAGGAATAGTTCTAAAGTTGGGGAACCGTTTCTCAATAATGCTTACTTGCTCCCATGTTGAACTCTCTTTAGCACAATCTTTCCACTTAACTGAACTTTTCATGGTTTCAGACTTTTCAGGCACTTTTAAATAAACTTGCTCCCCTTCCTCGAACGTAAGTGCACAAATCAGTATATGTATTTGCTCTATCTTGAGCCCTTTTAATACTAACTTTAGCAAGTTTAAGCATTTCATTTATATCTTCTAAAAAGTCTTTAGCCGCCTAAACTTTTACTTTTTGCAATCCTACTCATAAAGAGCCCTAAGTTGAAACCCATACATTAACATGGATGGAGTATATCCCGTGGAAGAGTGCTTGGCAATATTATATGCAAACTCTACTATAGGCAAGTACTCTTCCCAATTAGTTTGCCATTTACTCACATATGCTCGTAACATGTCTTCTAGGATTTGATTAACACTTTCAGTTTGACCATCCGGTTGAGGATACTCAACTACGTTCATGCTTAGTTTAGTATCCAACCTTTTAAAAGCATCTCTCCAAAATGGCTATTAAACTTCTTGTCTCTATCAAAACAATATCTACTGGTAATCCTTATAATCGATAGAGGTTTTCTACAAATAATCTAGCCAGTTCAGGAGCTTGAACATCAAATTTGGTTGAAATAAACCTAGCCATTTTGGATAATCTATCCACTAACACTCAGACAGAGTCATGCCCCCTCTATGTTCTAGGCAATCCAGCTATAAAATCCATGGAGATACTCTCCCATTTTCGTGAAGGAAAGTTTAATGGATGGAGTAGTCCTCCCATCTTAAGCCTTTCAGCCTTATTGATCTCGCATTTACTACATGTAACCATGTACTTTAAGACGCCCTTATACATTCCAAACCAATAAAACGACCTCTTTAATAAGACCACAAGTCTTGTTCACGCTTGGGCGCCCCGCACTTGGACTATCGTGACACTCGTAGAGTATCTGGCGCCTAACCTCTTCATAATTTGGGACACATACCTTACCTTTGTATAGTAAATAGCCATCATCTATGGCAAAATTTTTCCACTTGAATCCTTCTAAAGCATCTGCCAATGCTTCACCCTCATTGGAAACCTCTTGTTTTGGATCCCCTTTTTGGATGGTTTTCCATCTCTTGGAATATGCAAGATCAACCTAACATTTTCCGCTTGATGATTCAAGCAGATCACTATTGAATCGAGTAAACCTCGATTCATTTATCATATGCATCCTGCTAAGGAAATCTGCTATCACATTATATTTCCCTTTGTGACACCTAAGCTCATAATCAAAATCCTATAAGAGTTCAACCCATCTGGCTTTATGACCTTTCAAATCTAGTTGATCGATCAAACACTAGCATAACCTTAGCACCATATAAATAGTGCTTCCATTTCTTCAATGTATGGACAATAGCATACAAGTCCCTCTCATATACTAAATAATTTTGTTTTCCATGGTCTAACTTTTTACTTTCAAAAGCTATTGGTCGACCCTCTTGAGTTAGAACCACACCTAAAACAAAGTTACTAGCATTTGTTTCAACCACAAAGGATTTATTGGGATGCACCATACATAAAATTGAACTTGTAGCTATTGCTACCTTTAATTTTTGCTTATTTTTCTTTTGGATTTTCCCCCACTCAAAGGTTTTCCCCTTTCCTTTGAGTTGGTTAGTCATGGGAACTTGTATCTTGGCATAATCTTGAATGAAACGATGATAAAATCCATACATTCTTAAGAAGATTTGCAACTCTTCTAGGTTCTTAGGTTCAGACCATTGCAAAATAGCTTGAGCTTTCTCTAAATCCATCATGATTCCATCTTTAGAAATGATGTGACCAAGATATTTCACTCTTCCATAAAAACTTCACATTTGAATTTCTTTGCATAAAGGGAATTTTCTTTGAGCATTTGGAACACTTTTTAAGATGTTCTAAATGATCATCTTGAGTACAACTATAGATGAGGATATCATCAAGGAAGACTACTGCAAATTTTCCTATATACGGACGTAGAATACTATTCATAAAGGTAGTTGGTGCATCGGTAAGCCCAAAAGGCATTACCAAAAACTCATAATGCACATATCTAGTCCTAAAGGCTATTTTTGCATCCCTCATGGATCTAGCTGTCCATTTTACCGGAGCAAGGTTCAATGAAATCAAGAAGAGCATCTTGATTTTCCACATTGTTGTCCCTTTGCAACCGTCTTGTGTAACCGGGCCATATCTGCCAACATAGCATATGGACTCCATTTAGAACTCAATACTGCCAGTCATCTAGAGAGGATAGGCAGATTGCAAGTGTTAATCTTGTGCTAAAGGCTATGCTAAGCGCATACATTAGCACCAAGCAAATTAATTGGAAAGGTTATATCTCTAGTTGGAGCTTGCTTACCATGAGGCAAATCATGTTGCAACACTGAGTTTAGTCCCTTCATCTTTAAATCAGGCTCTCACCCTTGAACACCAATTATGGTGGGGTTGTTTACTGATGAAGAATGATATTAAGTCAAGGACACTTCCATGGAAAGTGAAAATAGATACTCTTTTAGATACATCTTACTTACGATAATCGTTTAACATACTCAAGTGACGTGTGTTTCCCCACCGTTTACAGACAGTCCTCCAAAATGACTGGTAAAGAGGGATCACAATTCCTTGCAGCATTGCTGATTAATCCACAATGTTAGGAATAACCATCTTAGTTAACTTTAATGAGTTGATCTAAAAGCACCCAAACCGAGCCATGAACTCTATTTGTGATTGGTAGATCTACAATCAATCTCATAGAGTTATTGCACATATAGTGCGAAATGCTTTAAAAGCTACTAATGTCATAGAGTTATTGCACACATAGTGTGAAATGTTTTATAACCTACTAATGTTATGAATGTGCATGCTGCTCCAATTCAACCTTTGCTAAACACTAGGGCCCATAACACCTATTGTGCATGCATTTAGTAAAAACAGATCCGCCCCTACAACTACGTGAAAACCGTGGCAACTGAGTTGGACCATTATAGAATGTGAAAATTAATCACATCTAGGTGCCAACAATATAACATGTTCATAAACACAACATAACTTAACTACATGTATAAACAACAATCCGTTAAAGTTGTTAAACAAGGGGATGGTTACGGAGCAAGCTCAACAAAGCGAGTTTTTTTTTTCCCATCCCACCACCACTGCCTCCTATTGTCGCCCCTTAGCACCCATCACCACCCACCACCCTAGCCCACCACTGGTGGTTAGTGGTGCTAGCTTACTAGCACCATGTGCCACCCCTCCTCCTACCACCACCACCCATTTCCGTCCCTCCCTCTAGTAGAGTAGCCAAGGACCTCCGCTCTCTCTCTCTCTCTCTCTCTCTCTCTCTCTCTCTCTCTCTCTCTCTCTCTCTCTCTCTCTCTCTCTACTTTTCTATGACGTTAAAATTATCCTCCCTTTCTCTCTCTAAAAAACCCAAAACATCAGCGATTTTGCTAGTGCCTTTGGATTTTTTTAACATCAAGCTCTCTCACCCCTCCCCCTCTCTCCCTCTCATGATCCCTCCAACCCATTCCCTCTCTTGCCCCCCCTCTCTCTCTCTAGCCCGCACCTCTTTCTCTATGTCCGCCCCTCCCTCTTCTCTATCTCCGGTCCTTCCCCTCCCCCCCCCCCCCTCTCTCTCTCTCTCTCTCTCTCTCTCTCTCTTTGCATCCTCCTATCCCTTCCTCTCTCTCTCTCTCTCTAGCCCCTTGCCACCCCTCTTCTCACCCCCTATTCCCTTTCTCTCTCTCTCTCTCTCTCTCTCTCTCTCTCTCTCTGCCCCCACCACACCACCCCTGAGTCCCTCCAATCCTAGAGAGAGACGAAACGAAATAGAATGAACTGTTATATTAATTGAAATGGAATGAAATGCTATATTAAGAATTTTCAATAAGGCAAAAATGACCTATGAGACCAAACTGATACAATCTTGGTGGATCTAATACAATGCATGGGTAGAAAGTAAAATGAGAGAGAGAGAGAGAGAGAGAGAGAGAGAGAGGGGAGAGAGGGAGAGAGAGGGAAGGGAGGGGCCAATGGGGGAGGGAGAGGTAGATAGATAGATTTTATTATCGTCCTTGGACTTCAAATATGACCTATGGGACCAAAGTTACATGTGATGTAGTATGTGTGTGGCTGATGAGTGATTCTTAATGCTCCAAAATTGTGGTCATGAGAGTTCCAATGGAGAGCCCACACTATTGTTGGGAGAGGAAAGTGTGTAGGTCTAGGTCATGGCTGAAAATGTGAAGGAAGCAACTTCGGATGCGACCAAAAGCTAAGCACTCTAGAAGTGTGTGGTACTCAGACTCTTGAACTTGTAGTGAGCATAATGTGCACACTTGATTTGACTCTTCTCCATTTCCCCAACACCCTTCTCGCAATATCGACGGGAGTGGGAGCTAATCGGAATGGTTGTGATAGTGTGTATCGATGACAAGGAGATCGGTTCAATCATGTAAGGGTGAGTATGGTTTTCTCTTCCAACAAAGACCATGGTTTTGTAGCTGGGAGCAATATGGGTGGTGTAACGTATGAAATATGACCCCCAGATTTCTCTAAAGCCGTAATACATTGGAGTTGTACAAAAGCTTCATTCACTTGGGAGTCTATTGAGGGATCATGTAGCAAGTGTAATGCATTCCATCTTCCAAACCACTTCTTAAATCTTACCGAGAGAGAGAGAGAGAGAGAGAGAGAGAGAGAGAGAGAGAGAGAGAGAGGGGGGGGGGGGGACAAAAACTATGAGAGGGGGAGAGTGGAGTGTAGTCTTTTTTTTTGTGCCTAAGCCTCCCTTGCACTCCCTTTCTTTCCCTCTTTATTAAAAAAAAAGACTACACTCAAATCTCCCCCTCTCACAGTCCCCCCCACCCCCGGGCCCGTCAACCCTTCCCTTCTCTCGCCGACCACTCTCCCCCCTTCTCTCTCTCTCTCTCTCTCTCTCTCTCTCTCTCTCTCTCTCTCTCTCTCTCTCTCTCTCTCTCTCTCTCTCTCTATAGCCTCAATCGAAGAGCACGAAGTCCTCTACGCATTGATGTAAAGACAGAAATTTTCAGAGTTATGGAAGGCGTTTCTGTAGCAGCATTTCCGAAGTGAACAGGTTCAACAAAATTGATTCTCATCTCCTATTTTACATACAATGTCTTCCGGCACTCGCAAGGGTTCTTCTTCTTCAATAAGGTCCACAACCATTGTGGAAAATGATCCAAAATCTCCTAAGTATGGAGATAGCAACACAACCACCCAACCAACGACATCGGAAACCATGATCATGGCGTACTTGGTATCATTGCAAGAGACCGTAAACAAACAAGGCGAAGACTTACGAGCACTTGCAATGGAGAATGGCACACTAAGGGTACTTGTGGTTGAGAATGAGAATCTCAAGAGGACACTTGAGATGCAAACAACACGTTTGATGCAACTTGAAGAGGAAGTCAAGGAATGTAAACGCTCTCTTGTGGACTTGAATGCTTTGAAGGAGCGGATGAGCAAAGTAGAGCATGACCATGTATTGAAAGAGGAGAAATTTGACACTATGAGCCGGGATGTATGCGACATGAAAAATGTATGCACAAACAAGTCTTGGGCTGATGTATGTGGTAGCAATGTGGTTTCTAATTCCTCACTCATGCAAGCTATGGTTCAAACAAAGAATGTTGAGAATGTGGATGTGGAGGAGTTGAAGGAACGGGAGCGACGTTCCAAGAACATTGTTATTCGTGGAATTCCCGAAGAGAAGTTAGAGACACCTCCTTCTCTTGCCATTGTTATTGAAGATTTCTTCAAAACCCACTTTGGCATGTCCGGAGTTATGGTATATGGAGCACATAGAGTGGGGAAGCAAGGAGCTCCTCGCTCGGGAGAACGGCCAATTGTATGCACCATGCCGGATGAGACCAAGCGAAAGATTATCCTTGATAATAGTTGGATCTATTTGAGGGATACAAAATGTTTTGTATGTGAAGATCGCACTATTAAGCAACAAAATATGCGTCGCAAGGCATATGAGGAAAAGAATAATAAAAACAAGGAGATCTCTCATGAAGAAAATGTGCCCAAGGAGGAGGCAAGTCTCTCAAGCAAATAGGGATGCGTGACCTATGAGACCGAGTTACAATTGAAAATATGCTTTTGGAATTGTAATGGATACCCATGGAATGCGGGGGTTGGCATTGATGAACTAACAAGCAAAGCCGATGTTGTACTTCTTGTTGAAACTTGGGAGCATGATACACAAAGGATTAACGGCTTGGAGGATTACAATGTACATTCATTGATGTGGTCAAAGAATCTCAAGCAACGAAGAGGACAAGGAGGGTTAGCATGTATGGTTAAGAAAGGATCGGAAGATTTTGTATCAATTGTGAAAGATGACAAGTACAAACGTTATGTATGGCTGAAAATTATGACACCAAAAAGAGCACCCATTTTTGTAGCCGGTTGCTACATTCCTCATCATGATTCTCCCTTTTATGCTTGCATGGATAGAGATCAACCATTTTCTGATTTGGAAGAGGACATTGCTTATTTCAAAGGTGAAGGTGATGTTATTGTATTTGGGGATATGAATGCTCGCACAAAAACATTGCAACATGATACTCAACAATTTGATATGCCATACATTTCAAGGGAGTTGGAGGAAGTTCACTTGTATGATCGCACTTCAATGGATGAGAAAGAGCCGGATCACTATGGAAAGTTACTTTTACACGTGTGTAATAGCACGGGTATGCTCATTGCCAATGGTGTATCTTTGTGGAGTGGAACCAATGGATTTACATGTAGAAGACATAATGGGGATAGTGTGATTGACTATATGCTACTCTCTGAAGCCATCATGTATCGCATAAAGAGTTTTATGTTTGGTCAATGGACCCCGGAATCCGACCATCGCACCTTATGTATTGACCTTTCATGTGGAGAAGCAACTAAGCATGATAATCTCAGCCAAAGGAAAGAGAAGTTATCACTATGTATGGATTTCAAACGGGCACCAATGTACATTGAAATGGTTGAGCAAAAATTATGGATGACAAAGCTTCAATGTGATGCACCATTGGAAACTAAATGGGAAGCTTTCAAGAAAGCTATTTGTTCTTGTGCGGAAGAATGCTTTGCCATAAAGCATCTCCATGGTATCCACAAAGATAGATCACACAAAAGGTGGATTGATAAAGAATGTCAAGATGCCCGAAAGTCCTTGATAAAGCTTGATGCAACTATGGACAAAGACAACTATCAAAGTCATTTGCGTACATACAAGGCATTGATTCAAAAGAAGAGAAGAAGATGGGAAGTAAAGCAACAAGAATTTCAAGTCCAAGAAAAGGCACATGCATGTGGAAGATTTTGGAGAAACTTGAGAGGCAAGCGGGTTGAGAATTTTGGTAACTTGAGTCTAGTGGATATGTACACACATTGTAGGCAATTATATGAGCAAGAAAATACTGAAAAAATGCCATTTTATGGTTCACTCCCATGTATGCCGTCTTTTTTTACTATTGAGGATGTATGTGGTGGGCTTGAAAAGTTGGCCACTCGCAAAGCGGGAGATCTTCAAGGTATCAAGCCGGAGATGATCAAATGGACGGGAGATTTTACCCATGAGTGGATGTGTGATATGTTCAACCTTGCACTTCAACATGGTATGCCTTATGATTGGAGTACTAATTGGGTTAAGCCTTTGCATAAAGGAGGGGATGTAAAGAATGTAAGCAACTACCGGACTATAATGATTGGGTCTCTTATGGCAAAGTTGTTTGGGTGCATAATGGAGATGAAATTGAGTGATTGGGCTGAAGAGAATGACAAGCGTGCAAAGGGACAAGCGGGTTTTCGTCGATGCCATAGCACCATTGATCATCTTGTCACTCTTCGTGTTCTCATGGAGGAAAGTCGGTTGAAAGGCAAGCGATTGTATTGTTGTTTTGTGGACTTTAAGAAAGCCTTTGATATGATTCCACGTAACAATTTGTGGAGAAGGATGGAAGAACTCCAAGTGCCAAGTGAGTTTATGCTTGCGGTTTCTCGAATCTATGAGAAGGTGATTTGTCAATTGCGCATGGGAAGAGAAATTTCAGAAATTTTTGTAAGCACTATTGGGGTTAAACAAGGATGTCCATTGTCACCAACTCTCTTTGGTCTATGCATCGATCAATTGGAACAAATGGTACTTGACTTTATGCAAGAAGAAGGCATTGAAGAGGTCACTATTTGCAATGCGGTAATCATGCTTTTGTTGTATGCGGATGATGTAGTGCTTCTAGCACACACTTTAGAAGATGCACAAAAGCTTATGGTTGTCCTTGAGAACTTTTGCTTGCATAGTGGGCTGATTGTAAATGAATCCAAAACAAAGGTTATGCTTGTGAAAACCAACCATAAGGAGAAGCCATGCATTGTGTACAACAACGAGACACTTGAAGTTGTTGAGAGCTTTAAGTACCTTGGCCTTGAGGTTCCATCCAATCACAAGTGGCATGAATGTGCTATGCGTCGTTTGGAAGCGGGAAAGAGAGCATATTATGCATTTGAGAACATGTGTAATGCGGGAAACATCAAGTGTTGGGTTCTCAAGAAGTATCTTTTTGATGCATTGGTGACACCGGCTCTTCTTTATGGAGTTGAAGTGTGGGGCGGGAGCATCTCAAAGTCTACTTGGAAAGAGTTTGAGAATGTCCAAAAGCGTTTTCTTACAAACTTTCTCCAAGTTAAGACACAAACACCATATATGCTCTTACTTCTTGAGTCGGGATCTCTTCCAATTGAGGTTATGGGCATGGAAAGGGTTGTGGAGTACATGATAAAGATGCGTCAAAACCCCTCACATCAACTTCCTACAATTGCATGGGAAGCAAGCAAAAAAGTTCAAAAGACGCATAAAAGCAAGATCTTGAGCACGGGATGGATGCAAGACATAAAGAAGTGGTTTGGGAGATGGGATGCATTACACTTGCTACATGATGCTTCAATTGACTCTCAAGTGAATGAAGCTTTTCTACAACGCCAATGTATTACGGCTTGGGAGAAATCCGGTGGGTCACGCTTCATACATTACACCACCTATATTGCCCCCAACTACAAAACCATGTTCTTCGCTGAGAGAGGAAACCGTACTCACACTTACATGCTTGAGCCTATTCCCTTGTCCGCGATACGCACTATCGCAGCAATTCGGCTTAGCTCCCATTTCCTTCGATGCGAGATAGGGCGTTGGGGCAATGGAGAAGAGTCAAATCGATTGTGCACATTATGCTCACTGCAAGTTTGAGAGTCTGAGTACCACACACTACTAGAGTGCTCAGCTTTTGATCACATCCGAACTTGCTTCTCTCACATTTTCAGCCATAACTTAGACCTACACACTTTCCTCTCCCAGCCAAAGTGTGGGCTCTCCATTGCGACTCTCATCACTACAATTTTGGAGCATCGAGAGTCACTCATCAGCCATACACATACTACATCACATGTAACTTTGGTCCCATAGGTCATATTTGACCTCCAAGGACGATAATAAAATCTATCTATCTATCTCTCTCTCTCTCTCTCTCTCTCTCTCCCCACCCTTCTCTCTTATTTTATTTTGTACCTAGACATTGTATTAGATCCACCAAGATTGTATCAGTTTGGTCTCATGGGTCATTTTGGCCTTTTGAAAAACATATAATATAACATTTCATTCCATTTCAATTCATTTATCTTTGGGATTGGAGGGACTTAAGAGACAGTGTAACACGAGGCAGAGAAAGAAAAAAGGAAGAGCTAGTGAAAGAGAGATCGTTAAGGGGAGGAGAGACATGGGGGAAGAGAGGGGGCAGTGGAGAGAGAGAGAGAGAGAGAGAGAGAGAGAGAGAGAGAGAGCGAAAGAGAAACGGGGACATAAAAAATTATGAGGGAGAGAGGGGAAGTGTACTATTTTTAAAGACGGGCTAACCCTCCCCAAACACCCCCCCTCTCTCTCTCTCTCTCCCCTCACACACGCTCGCTCTCTTTCTCTCCCCCTGTCTCCTCCTCTCTCTCCCCCTGACACCCCTCTTCCCTTTATCTCTCTCCCCCTCTCTCTCTCCCCCTCCCGCTATTGCTCTCTCTTTCTCTCCCCCTATCTCCCTCTTTTACAAAAAAAGAGAGGCTCTAGTGATACTGCTAGTGCTTTACAAAAAAAAAAAAAAAACTCTCTCCACCCTCTCTCTCTCTCTCTCTCTCTCTCTCTCTCTCTCACACACACACACACACACACACACACACACACACACACACTAGGACGGGAGGGAAGGGCATAGTGGCAAGGACACAAAGAGAGAGAGGAGAGAGAGAGAGAGAGAGAGAGAGATAGATTTTATTATCGTCCTCGAAGGTCAAATATGACCTATGGGACCAAAGTTACATGTGATGTAGTATGTGTATGGCCGATGAGTGACTCTCGATGCTCCAAAATTGTGGTGATGAGAGTCGCAATGGAGAGCCCACACTTTGGCTGGGAGAGGAAAGTGTGTAGGTCTAAGTTATGGCTGAAAATGTGAGAGAAGCAAGTTCAGATGTGATCAAAAGTTGAGCACTCTAGTAGTGTGTGGTACTCAGACTCTCAAACTTGCAGTGAGCATAATGTGCACAGTCGATTGAATGTGACTCTTCTCCATTGCCCCAACGCCCTATCTTGCATCGAAGGAAATGGGAGCTAAGCCGAATGGCTGCGATAATGCGTATCGCCGACAAGGGGATAGGCTCAAGCATGTAAGTGTGGGTACGGTTTCATCTTTTAGTGAACAACATGGTTTTGTAGTTGGGGGCAATATGGGTGGTGTAATGTATGAAGCGTGACCCACCGGATTTCTCCCAAGCTGTAATACATTGGCGTTGTAGAAAATCTTCATTCACTTGGGAGTCAATTGAAGCGTCATGTAGCAAGTGTAATGCATCCCATCTCCCAAACCACTTCTTTATGTCTTGCATCCATCCCATGCTCAAGATCTTGCTTTTATGCGCCTTTTGAACTTTTTTGCTTGCTTCCCATGCAATTGTAGGAAGTCGATGTGAGGGGTTTTGACGCATCTTTATCATGTACTCCACAACCCTTTCCATGCCCATAACCTCAATTGGAAGACATCCCGACTCAAGAAGTAGGAGCATATATGGTGTTTGTGTCTTCACTTGGAGAAAGTTTGTAAGAAAAAGCTTTTGGACATTCTCAAACTCTTTCCAAGTAAACTTTGAGATGCTCCCGTCCCACACTTCAACTCCATAAAGAAGAACCGGTGTCACCAATGCATCAAAAAGATACTTCTTGAGAACCCAACACTTGATGTTTTTCGCATTACACATGTTCTCAAATGCATAAAATGCTATCTTTTCGGCTTCGAAACGACGCATAGCACATTCATGCCACTTGTGATTGGACGGAACCTCAAGGCCAAGGTACTTAAAGCTCTCAACAACTTCAAGTGTCTCATTGTTGTACACAATGCATGGCTTCTCCTTATGGTTGGTTTTCACAAGCATAACCTTTGTCTTGGACTCTTTCACAATCAACCCACTATGCAAGCAAAAGTTCTCAAGGACAACCATAAGCTTTTATGCATCTTCTAAAGTGTGTGCTAGAAGCACTACATCATCCGCATACAGCAAAAGCACGATTACCGCATTGCAAATAGTGACCTCTTCAATGCCTTCTTCTTGCATAAATTCAAGTACCATTTGTTCCAATTGATCGATGCATAGACCAAAGAGAGTTGGTGACAACGGACATCCTTGTTTAACCCCAATAGTGCTTACAAAAATTTCTGAAATTTCTCTTCCCATGCGCAATTGACAAATCACCTTCTCATAGATTCGAGACCCCGCAAGCAATATAAACTCACTTGGCACTTGGAGTTATTCCATCCTTCTCCACAAATTGTTACGTGGAATCATATCAAAGGCTTTCTTAAAGTCCGCAAAACAACAATACAATCGCTTGCCTTTCAACCGACTTTCCTCCATGAGAACACGGAGAGTAACAAGATGATCAATGGTGCTATGGCATCGACGAAAACCCGCTTGTCCCTTTGCACGCTTGTCATTATCTTCAGGCCAATCACTCAATTTCATCTCCATTATGCACCCAAACAACTTTGCCATAAGAGACCCAATCATTATAGTCCGGTAGTTGTTTACATTGTTTATATCCCCTCCTTTGTGCAAAGGCTTAACCCAATTAGTACTCCAATCATAAGGCATACCATGGTGAAGTGCAAGGTTGAACATATCACACATCCACTCATGGGTAAAAACCCCCGTCCATTTGATCATCTCCGGCTTGATACCTTGAAGATCTCCTGCTTTGCGAGTGGCCAACTTTTCAAGCCCACCACATACATCCTCATAGTAAAAAAAGAGGGCATACATGGAAGTGAACCATAAAATGACATTTTTTCAACATTTGCTTGCTCATATAATTGCCTACAATGTGTTTACATATCCACAAGGAGGAATCCCCATCCCCGAGCAAGTACTTCCGAGCAAACAAAAAACTGAGCAAGATAGGTTAGATAAGCGAACTTGCTGTATCTTACTTTGTTTATAACAAAAGATCCATAATGTTAATTTTTTCGCAAACGTAGATGGAAAATTTAAGAGAGGCACTTCAACTTAGCCACCAAAAAACTGTCAAAAGAAATTGAATGAAGAACATAACCCCAATCTTCAATAAGATTCTGTAGCAAACCCGTTGCATCTTACATTGTTTAAAAGTGTTCATTTTTTTTCAAACACATATGAAATTTACAAGAAACTATTAATAGAATGCACTCTCAAAACTTGTGCTGATCTCTCACAAACTAGGGCTTATCATAAGTAGACAAAATACCAATAGGGCTTATCATAGGCCTGATTTCTCACAAACTAGGGCTTATCATAAGTAGACAAAACACCGCTGCATTTCAAACTACATACCACACAAAGCCTTTACATCTAGAGGCACTTTAACTATTGCTGCACATTTGGCCGCAATCCTCCCAAAGCTTGAAATAGCTCCACCTTCGTTAGGGCTGCTTGGTGCATGAACTCATGGGCATGAGAGTCCAAACCCAAAATTTGGAGAAACACATAGTAAATATGCTTGCATGGCACATATGTCAACCTCTTGGACTCTCTCTTTTGGAAGTCCTCACATGTACATCTTGGAAAATCAGATAATGTCACAGAGTATGAAACTCCCTTTGCCCTTGACCCCTCTGTGCTAATGTAGAAAACATGTGTTTCATTGCACACAACAATAACCTCTTTAACTAATGTTGCTGCCATGCATTTTCCAATATCAATTTTGGTCTAAAATTCTTTTGTCAGCTTTGAGCGCCATTTAATAACCTTGCCATCCCTGTATTTGGGCCGAAAGGCACTTGTAACTCTATTTGCTGCTTGAATGCCCCCATTCACAGTTGCACATTCTAACCCATGTTGTTGTTGAAGTACAAATCCATTTGCTTGGAGCTGTTCTGCCTCATGTGGTAGTAGATTTGTACCCTCTGCGACCCTCCAAACCCCTGGTGCAGGTCCGGGTGGCCCCACCACCATGTCATGAATCTTCCATGTGTGCATGTTACTAGCATTGCAAAACCATACATAACCCTCAACAATCCCCCCAGGCTTTGATCCTGACGAGGGATATTTTCTTCGACCCCAAAAGCACGGTGCAGCTACCCCAGAATTAATATTAGGTGAGCCTTGATTAATGAATTGTCCACATCTATCTGTTTGATATTGCAAAATTCCAAAACATGTCATTTTACGTCCAGGTTCAGTTCTCCTAATTGCCCATACTGTTTTTGCAACAGTCACCTCAGGCCAATACTTTGTTTCCCCATGTGCAGGTGCATACTTTGTTCTACCAATGGGTTGAGTGACTGTGACATACTAGGGCCTGTGGCTATCATCCTCTAGCACAACACCAGCATCCACAAAGATTGGTCTCTTTTTCTTTACACTCTTCTCCCTTATATTTGGCCTATTCATCTCTGGACTTTGCAAACCCATTTCGTCCATTGAGCAGTGTGTAAGATCGACCAACTTCTTTGCAGCAGAGGCAGTGGATGAATGATTTAAAAATCTTTGCGCAAGGTCTTGTATTCCGGAACCACTACATGTCTTTGCACCTTTAAGGTATGCATTGTACTTAACACTTTGTAGTACAGCCATTGCCATATCTACCCTTGCGGCTTCATATAAACTAATTTTCTCTTTGAAACCAAAGCATGCCCGCATGCTAACATGTTACTCTCAGAAAAGTTAGTGTTTGGCACAAAAATGCCAGACTCATCTTGCATAACAAATCTTCCTCCCCAATGTGAAACTCTGATATCCCACCAAGCCAACCATGTCTCCAAACATGAAACTTCACCATCAACAGCATGCCTTGCTCTCCAAAAGCGACGAAGCTCTCCTTTGCAAATATCTGCTTGATTCTCTGATGGTGCATTTTTCCATTTTCGCCATTTAATTTTGTGTTCCTCTTGTGAGGAAGGTTTGATACACTTAGTAGTATGTCGGATCATGGATTGCTCCCAATGAAACACGCAAGACCTTTCCTTAGATGGTACAACCTTGTTGGGACCCCCAAAGTAAACTGTTCTGATTGCTATCCAATTTTCATTAGCCTCATCAGACATGAAACCTCTGAACTCAGGCTTATCAAATCCTTCATTTTGAACCACCTTATTGAGCATCTTCCAAAACTCTATCTGTGCAAACTTATTCTCCACAGTAAACTCACATGTTGCGATTGTCATAAGTTCACGTACAAACGGATCATAAACATGTGCAGACATTGTGGGCCAGCCCTGCACACGATGCACATGATCAAAGTGTATCCACATCTGCTCAAGATTTCCACCCAGACGCATTCGATTAACCAGATCAACTCCACTTCCGGGCCCAATTATTGACATCTTGAACACATGTGGTTGCTGGGCATTTCCAAGTTGACCAGGGAAGAGAACATCATGTATATATGGATACCTACTCTTACTCTTCAAGTCAAGCACTGCTTCTAAGCCTTTTTCACTTATATTTTTTGATCTTTTGGCGCATTCCAAGCTTCGTTCAATCCTTTGTCTACTTGACAAAGGTGTGATTGTGTCGAGAAATTCAACAAACTCACAATCTTCAATATATTCGGTGTTGTCCGCATTTTCCATTACAAGCTTTCCCATGATCATATCCTGAGCAGTCATGCGCTCGAGCTGTTTGGCTGTAGTGAATGGTTCTTGAGCAGCACGAGCTTGAAGCACTGATTCTACTTTTTTCTCATTTACTCTTGACCTCCCTTCTGCACAAGGATGTTGATGCTCACCTAGATGCAGCACACAACGGGTCCACTTTTGTTTCTCCCTTGGCATACAATAATAAATAACTGCAGGATAGGTTGCCACACACTCTGGCATTTCAGAGCAATGGTTGCATATCAAGGTGACATATTCAGGTGTCAGCATGCCTTTTGGAGATGACTTTGAAAGCCGGCCTTGCCAATGAACCTCATTGTAGAGTCCTGTCCTCGAGTAATATGGACAATCAATGTTGACACAACATAAGTGACCCGAGCATCGACTGAACCTAACGACCCCTGGAAAGGTATCACTGCCACATGTGACATATTCAGTCCACATGTGGCTATCATGTCTCTGTTCCATCCCAATCATTCCATTAGTGTGACCTAGAGAGGGCAACTCAAATGCAACATATCCATCATAAAACACAGGAAGCTCTTGAACTTGAATGATATCTTTAGCTTGTTTCAGGGCCAAGTACAAGTTGGTCTACAAAGGCATTGAGCGTATAATATCAAGTACGCTAGAGAAGCCACGTGACTCGGCATCTGATTCTAAATCGACAATTACTGGAGGAGCCTTAATTCCATTGTCAAGTTCACGAACTGACAAGCGAACCTTGAAGAACTGACAGACATCATGATTCAGAAGGAAGATCTCTTCACCACTAATAGACTCAGTAACTTCCATTTTTACCTGTCCTCCACTTAGTGTAAGTGGATGTAAAGTAAACGCATTAGTTAATTCAAAATGTTGTTTCACAGAAAAGACAGAAAGCGCATATGTGCTGCCTTCAAAAATAAGGACAAGCTTTTGACCAACTTGTGGCCCGAATACTGTAATGTGTCTAGACATTGGAAGCAATCGTCTTAGAGAAGTTAAGGTTACTAATTAAGTTTCAAATGGAAAGTGAGTGCAGAGTCTAGACTGAAAAATAACATCATGTACAGATGATAGTTATTTCGGGCGTCATTCTCCAAAAAGCGGTGCAGACGGCTTGCATTCATAAAAGATGATCACCGAAACGTTAAGCAAATCAGGTTCAAAATCTAGAAAATTCTTTAAAATCTTGTCCATAATTAAAAACCTGTAAAATCTAGTAAATTGGTCGTCTAAGTAGCTTGACTTATGTACAAAATCTTTTAAAATTTTTACAATTGGGCCCTGTCACGCAGTGCTCGAAAAAAACCTAGGTTTAGTGTAATTCAAACCTACAAATTTTGAAATTAACATTTAAATTTTATATTTGAAGGTGAGAAAACCTTCAAACTTTGTCAATTTACCTCTGTTGGTCCGCATATGAAGGTTTGCCAAGTTTTTGGAAAAAAGTTTTGATGTAAAAACCTTCAAACTTTGTCAATTTACCTCCGTTGGTCCACATATGAAGGTTTGCCAAGTTTTGGAAAAAAGTTTTTTACGCGCACTGCCTCTGTGTAACGCCATATCTCGGAGGTTTCTCTGTTGCGCGCATGCGTGGAGGCTTTCGCTTCTGCATGAGAGCATGCTTTTGAACTGTTGAGCATGCGTGCGAGGAGCCATACGGAATCTGCCCGTAGGAGCGCGTGCCGGCGCGCGGTAGTTCAGACATAGCAAACGACATAGCGAACGCAATCCGCAGTTCATCGCAGGCTGGTTCAGGCGCAACTTTCAACAGTTCATCGCAGTCTGGTTCAGGCGCAGTTTTCAGTAGTTCAGGCGTTCATACAGTTTTCAGGCTCAGCAGTTCAGGCAGTTTAGGCCATTCAGGAAGTTCAGGCTCAGCAGTTCAGGCAGCTTTCAGGCGTTCAGCAGTTCAGGCAGTTCGCGTAGTTTAGGCAGTTCTCACAGTTCAGGCAGTTCAGCAACTTCAGCAAGTTCAGGCAATTCCCTTGCCGTAGGCGCGCACCGGCGCGCGGTGGTTCCGATAGCCGCAAGTCGTTCAATAGGAAAAGATTGTGATTTCAAAAGATTGTGGCTTACGGCTTTAGAAAGGGCTTTGAGAGGTGTGATTGAGATCAAAGATTGACAATGGCTGGTCGAAACTCCGCGTTGACTCGAAGGGGTCGTCCACCTTCAAGGTACTCAATGATGCTCAATGCATCCTGAACTTAGCTACATTTTCCTTCTATATTAGCTTGGCTTTGAAGGGGATATTGCTCAATTTAATATCAGCTGGTTCTGTATGCATTTGATGTATTGAGACCCCGGCTAATTAGGTAGTTTGTAAAACATCTTTTAATTGAGCCTGAATTAGAAAAAACCTATACATTTAAGATCTTTAAAAAAGATACATTATGTGTTGGGCTAAAGATATATTATGTTTAAGATCTTTAAAAAAGATACATTAGGTTGATTTGTGTTGGGCTAAAGATACATTATGTTTAAGGTCCTAAATTAGTGCTTGGTTGATAGGTGTGTGGCTATAGGTGTGTTGACCTTAATTTATGCTTCATGAATTATGTTTATGAAAGAATTTTAAACACCAAAATTTTTCAAGTGAGAAGCTATTATGGGCTATAGTATTTTTTGAAATAATGCTCTATGTACAAAGGTAGCTCTGTCCAAAAAATTTTAAGATTTCTGTTGTGTTTTATTTCAATATGGTGCCATATATAATTTGACTCTTTTGTAAAATTATTGTCTCCATGTTTCTTGTTGATGTTGAAACAGCCCGAAACCACATGGAAGATCACGAAGGGGAAGGAGTAACAATGCTTCTCTTTATGGCCAGGTAGATGCTAGTGATCAAGTATCTTCAGTCTCAGCTACCGACATGATAGAGGAAATTGAGACACAAGGTGAGGAGGTTCTTTCCATGGAAATGGGACAGAGCTCTCTACACGACGTTGATGATACTTTAGCCCCCGAGGAGAATGGTTTATAGATTGTTCCATGGGAGATAATGGATGAGGTTACCGCAACGTCTAAGATGGAAGATGAGCAAAATATCTTCATGCATAGAGGTGCAGACATCCTTGAAATCACACGTGTTTTTAGTTGCTTTGATTGTCCCTCCATTCCTTTATGTAGATTGATTCCATATGCAAGAGTGAGAGGTTTGAGAGATGATCTCAGTGGATTGAAGGCGGCCTTTGCAAAAGAAGGTTATATGCCAGAGAAAGGAGCATTCATTGTCTCTTTGGTAACATGCAAAAGAGAGGAGAGTTTTGTGAATGGTATGTGTTAACACTTTTGATTTTTGTATTGATGTCCATGTGCTGTGAATGTTGTGTGAAGTTTGACTTTGTGAATGTTCTAGATGAGATAAAGGCTACATGGGATCCTCTTTGGAATGAAATCAATGAAGAATTTGAAGCCGAGTTAAAAAAACAAAGAAAGTTTCAAGATCTTACAAATCACATGTTCTATGTTTGGGAAGGGAATCATCGCACCGTGGCTTGGAGGGAAGCGATAAAAGAGAAGTTCTCCACTTCAAAGGAGAAACACTGTCGAGTCCTATGCACCATTATAGATCCCACTAAGGTGCCAGAGATTGCCTTGCTAAGTAGTTTACAACGAATGAACTTGTAAGTGTTGATGTTTCTTCTATCTTTGCTAACACTTGAATGTGAGTATCATATGGTTTTTTGGTCTTTCGATGCAGCATGAACACTCATGCTCTTGTTGTCACTCATCTTCGTGATGAGATTGTCAATACGACACATATTTGTACAGCGGACCATGAAATGTATCTAAAGGATTTTCTAGATAGAGATCAAAAACTTATTGCCGCTGTACGAAAGAAGAATGCCAAAGGTACAGAACCTTGGTATCCACTTACGCGACGGTACATTGGCAGATTGGTCTATGACGTATGTGTCAGACTAAATGATTTTTACTCTCATTTAAATGCATGATTTTAAAGCTTATTAACGTATATTTAATTTTAGATTCAAATGACAAAAGAAAAAGAAAAGCGAGTTGCTCTTATCAAACAAAGCTTGTCTGCGGAAGAGCATCAGAAAGAAGAAGAGAGAATTTGTGAGGAGATTACTCACAAATATCAGGATCGAATTGGAAAGGTATGTAGATAACATGAATTCACGGCATTCTCTTTAGAAAAACGTGCAAAAAGTTACTTAAGTACTTGTCATATGCAATATTAAATTTTTCAGTTGCTTAACATTGTTGATCCCAATCTTGGGACGGATTGGCTAGCAAGAGTTTTGTCTTTGAAATGGGGTCTGGATAGTTGGGCTACGTTGGAGAAGCTGAACTTAATAGCACTTCAAGATGCCCCTGTGAAAAACAAGATTCATTGGGTTTCATTATTAGAAGCAGACAAGATTACAAGGAGTGCATATGGTCTGAAAAAGGGAGATCACGTCTTTCGCATGTAAGTATAGCTAAGATTAAAAGTACTAAATATATCATGCATTTATATAAAAGTCTAACTTTGTCTCCTCTTTTTATTTGGAATTGTAGCTGGCTTCGTAGAGAGGGTTTTTTGGCTTGGGTTTTTTAGAGGGCATTTCAGATTGTGTCAGATCTTTTGGATGTGCCAGCTGTGGTGCCTTTGCAGCATGACTGCACTCTTACATTCTACTTTGAAGAAATTAAATTTGAGGCGAGGCCCTATCTATTTCCAATAGAGGCGTCTCTTGGAGTGAAGACTAAGGATATCGATAAGCAGGCATTAAAGAAGGTGGATACATTGAGAATGGCAACACAACGTTTGGCTTTCAGGTGAATCACTAACTGACTTAGATATATAATATTCGTTGTTATTGTTTCGTAACATTCGTGCCACCTAATTGACCTTTGTGGATTCTTCATGTTCTTGGTTGCCAAGAGTGTCTTGCCTGCCATGCCCTTTCTGGCTAGACAGTGGACTCAGCTAGCGATCCAAGACACAAGCATGTATCCCTCTACTATGCACACATTGACTCCTTGGGGGATAGATAATTGTCCATGGTGGATAGATATGGAGAAGGGCCATGTTCTTGGACGTGAAAGAGAGCTACAAGAGATGATATAGAAGGATGCTGTGATGAAGGTTCCTCCAATAGACATAGTAGAAGAGAGTCGTGCAGGTATGTTTGATCATGCTCATATTTGCCTATCTAAAAGTTACAGTGCTCTTATTTGAAGTTATCTATTTTAGCAATGCGCAACTCACAAAAGGAAAAGGAGAGGGTTGTGGATCAGTTCATTGACGAGGAGGTGGAGCCACCTCCAGGTAAAATACATTTGCATTTGTTAATGCTTTTCTTCCACGTGGTTGATGCATGGCTTATTAAACCTCCTTGTAATGTCTCAGTTGCTCCTGGCACGATCGTGGCTCGAAGGAGTATCTCTTTTGTTTATATTATGGAGTCTCCATCTCATTGTCTCTCTAGTTCTATGGATACTCGATGCATGGCTATTGTAATGGAATTTGCCTATTCAATTTGAGAATAGCGGAATTTAATGAGAGTACTTTCAAGAAATGATTTTGTGAGCATAGCGGGTAGACATAATTGAAGATAGCAACATAATCATAGCAATTAGTTAACTTGGCATAGACAATACTTTTGCAAGAGAGAGAGTTTAGAGAACATGACAACAATTGAGGACCGGATTTATGTGGAGCCGGTCCCCCCTCCAATAGGCATTTGTATTATGATTTCTCCCATAAAGAGAGACTTGTTACAATACAGTCTTTGTGTTCCTTGTGACCTAGATGATGCCATGAAGATGGAAGGCTTCATGCACCACAAACATAACATAAACTTGAAGAAAGCTTTAACTATCCCAAGCCTCAGTCCCAAGACCTCAAACACCTTCGAAGGTGGAGAGAGCTAGCAGGGAATGAGGGTAGGGAAGAGGAAGAAGAAACATTTCGTAAGAGAAAGAATTAGTTCCTCACTTATCATACTCTTGTTGCTAGCATACATAATAGCATAGTAATGAAGAAGAAGGAGATGGCAAGCTTAAGCATTGAAGCATGGCTCTTGGTTGGATTTGCACTCCATAGCCAAGAGTGTTGGTGTAGGCTCTCAACCTCTACTTGCTTGGAGAGGGAGCTCTTGCACTTTGCATAGCACACAATGAGAGTGATTGTCAGTGTGTGTGGGTGAGTATACCCCCTAGGCACCCCCCTAGCTTGCTTGGGTCGACCCCCCCTTGTAGCTCATGCCTGAAGCTCATTGGACCCCTCCAGGCCTAGCCAATCACAAGCAGGAGCCATTACAAGCAACATGGGTAGCCTTGGGACAAGTGTCCCCCTTTCCCCTTTGAGAGAGAGGACTTGATAAATGCTAAAACAATTAGATAATTCATGTAATTTATCATTGGACCCCTTTGAAGCTTAGCCAATAGGCTTCAAGCAACACATGAAAGTAACATGGGTAGGGGCCTGACATGTGTCCTTGCTGCCTCTTCAAGTTGGGGCTTCCCTTGTGTGTGTGAGTGGGTGTTCTCTCTCTAGCTCCTAGGAAAAGGGCTCGCCCCCCCTCTTGTAGGAATGATTTTGACTTTAGGTGATCAAGCACCTTACTCATCAAGCATGACAAAGCACTTGAACTAGGGGGTGTTCCCACAAGCATCTCAGGCAAGCTTCTCAAGGCACCTCAAGTACCTTAATCATGCAGCAAGTCAAGCACCTCAAGCATGGAGCCAGTCAAGCACCTCAAGCATCTTAATCAAGCACCTCAAGCATGAAAAACACCTCAAGCATGACAAGCACCTCAAGCAGGACAAGCACCTCGAGCTTGGGCCGGGTTCCCACCTCAAGCTCAGCCCTAGCTTACTTAAGGTCAAAGGACTTTTACACACATTTATTGGAGGTCTTCAATGAAGCTAACCCTAAGGTTTTATGCTCCATTGGTTGTCCTTGCTCTTTGATAGACCATCTCCCTTTTGGGCCCCTTTACCATTGGCCCCGTGTTGAGATAGATCTATAAGCACATACCTATATCTTAACACTTGTTCCCGTTTATTCTCCCACATTAAGTGATCAATTTAATATGAGAAAATCATTTGGGTTAGTTAGATATTAGATTTTATGACATTACCTCTCTCTTGAAATCATAGTCGTCCTCGACTATGAGGTAGAAGAGATAAAGTCTTAGTCATTAGTCAATCGTACTTAGCGGGTAAAGGATCCCTTTTTACCCTACGACATCTTTCCAAGATGGATGACTAATCCAGTTGGTGCTTGGGAGACATAGCTGCCGCAAGCATGTCTGCTCTTTAGTCCATTTCATTCTCCCAAAGTAGAGTGACAAATTCTACTTGGTGTTTGAGAGACGTCGTCATCACAAACATGATTCTAAGCATGCATACTAGTTAAATTTGTGCACAATTAAAAAGAGGACTAGTCATATAAGACAAAAACATGAGTTATTTAAAAGAAATTTGTACATTTGCTTACTCTAATGTAGCATTGACAAGGTTCATACTATCCTTAAGTTGTACTCCTTGCATCCATTTAGCATCTTCAAAAGGATAATTTTTGAACTTAATAAGATACCGTCGGATAATCTTACCATGTCGTAGTACCTTGTCTTCATGCCGAAGGATAGCTTCGGGTTGTAGCACCTCTTCTTGGTCTTCAACTTCGGGAGGGTCTTCAATAATTGGTTCAATTGGTGGCTCTCCTTTGTAGGGCTTAAGTAAGCTTACATGAAAGGCATTGTGTATAAGCCAATGGTTGGGCAACTTGAGTTGATAAGCCGTCTCATTGATAGGCTTCAAGATTTGGAAAGGACCATAGTATCTTTTTGCTAGTTTAGCATAATACTTTTGATGGCCCGTAGGATTTTTGCCCGTCGTTTGCCTTAATCGAGCCTTAGGAAACTTGAGTAAGACCCAATCATTTTCTTTGAACATTAAGGCTCTTCTGTGCTTATCAGCAGCAGCTTTTTGCCTTTGTTGAGAGATGGCTATAGCCTCCCTAATCTTTTGAAAAGATTCTTGTAGGTCACGGCTATACTCATCGGCGGCGAAGATCTTCCCATGTACTTTCAGTAGCAAGGGACTTTTAGGTCTTCCTTCTATGATCTCGAAAGGTGCTTTGCCCGTAGAAGTATGTACAGTATTATTGTAGGCATACTCTACTAGCGGTAAATACTTTTCCCATTGTGAGCGTTGATCTACTTCGGTAACATAAGTCTTGAGTAGATCGAGTATCGTAAGATTGGCTATCTCACTTTGGCCATCCGTTTGTGGATGATAGGCCGAAGAGAAATTCAATCTTGTTCCTAGATTTTCAAAGAGACCTTTCCAGAAATTACTGGTCATTCTAGGATCTCTATCTGACACGATGGATGTGGGTAATCCATGGTGTTTGAAAATCTGAGATATGAAGAGAGTTGCCATTTGATGTGCCTTAATAGTCTTTTTGACAGGAATAAAATGTGCTTGCTTGCTAAACCTGTCGACTATTGTCCATATTCCTGTATTCCCATGGATAGACTTGGGTAATCCAAAGATGAAATCCATGGATATACTCTCCCATGGTGAATTTGGAATAGGCAATGGCTGGAGTAATCCAGGTTGCTTCCCTCTATCATACTTGGTCTTTTGGCATACTACACATTTTGAAACATACTCTTGTATGTCCACTTTCATGGTAGGCCAATAGAAATACGTCTCTACTCCTCGGAGAGTAGGTTGAATACCTCTATGCCCTGCATATGGAGGAGCATGGGATTCATACATAACCTTCTCACGAAGGGAATGGGTAACACATAGCCTATTGCCGTGGAGAAGATAACCATCCTGCAAGGTGAATGGTTCCTCTTTCTTCCCAAAAGCAAGGGCTGACATTATGTCTCTAAAGTCAGGGTCAGTAGCATACTCATCTATCATAGATGATAGATCATTGTGAGTAGCTATAGACACTGCATTAACTTTTGGTCGTCGTGAAAGTGCATCGGCAACTTGATTGTGCTTACCAGCTATGTGAGTAATATGGAAATTAAATTGCGAAAGAAAATTTGCCCACCTCATTTGTTTGTCGGAAAGCTTGGTTTGCGTCATGAAATACTTGAGACTTTGGTGGTCGGTTCGTAGGATAAATGGAGTCCCCAATAGGTAGTGCTTCCA
Source organism: Adiantum capillus-veneris (assembly GCF_014529385.1). Classification (NCBI taxonomy): domain Eukaryota; kingdom Viridiplantae; phylum Streptophyta; class Polypodiopsida; order Polypodiales; family Pteridaceae; genus Adiantum; species Adiantum capillus-veneris. The sequence goes on along the minus strand of NC_140939.1, from coordinate 5,782,798 downwards.
TGTGTCTAGGGCATGTAGAACAGCTAAAAGCTCTTTCTCATAAATGCCCAAGACTCGTTCATCACCATTGAGCCTTCGGCTCTCATATGCTATGGCATGCCCTTCTTGAAGTAAAACTGCTCCAAGGCAATCACCACAAGCATCACATTGGACCTCAAATGGCTTTGAGAGATCCGGAAGCACGAGGACTGGTTGGGAAGTAAGCTTCTCTTTGAGTTTTTCAAAAGCATTTTGCTCCTTAACAGACCATACAAACTTAACGTTCTTCTTGGTTAAGTCGTGTAGTGGTCCTGCTACTTGAGAGAATTTTGCTATGAAGCGTCTATAGTATGCACACATACCAATAAAGCTTCTTAGCTCATGTAGATTCCTTGGGTTAGGCCATAATTTTATTACCTCTAACTTTGATGGATCCATACGAATACCATCGTGAGAGATAATATGGCCTAGATATTGAATCTCTTGAAGGAAGAATTCACTTTTCTTTTGGTTGAGAAAAAGTTTGTTCTCCCTCAAGGCTTGAAAAATCACTTGGAGATGTTGCTTATGTTCCTCCAAAGACTTGGAGTAGATGATGATATCATCAAAGAACACTCCAGTGAATTTTCGATATGGTCTAAAAATTTTCTCCATCAAACGATTGAACGTAGCTGGTGCATTAGTCAAGCCAAAAGGCATGACTAGATATTCATAAAGACCAAATGTTGTGCGAAACGCGGTCTTTAAGATATCCTCATCCACTATCCTTATTTGATGATAGCCACTCTTAAGGTCAATCCTACTGAAGTAGGTAGAGCCTTGTAGCTTATCAAACAGATCTTCTACCCGAGGTACGGGAAATCTGTTTTTGATAGTGATATGGTTTAGTGCTCGATAGTCCACACACATACGGTATGTACCATCTTTCTTTTGCACTAAAAGGACTGGAGAACAAAAGGGAGAGGAACTAGGCCTCACCATCTCTTTGTCTACCAGCTCTTGTACTTGCCTCATGATCTCCTCTTGTTGAGCTTGTGAGACTCGATAAGGAGGTTTGTTAGGCGGTGAGCTTCCTGGAAGGAGCTCAATACGATGGTCATCATCCCCTCGTTTTGGAGGTAGGTCCATAGGGATATCATCGATGAACACATCTTGGAATCCTTTTAGAAAAGTAGACAAGTCTAACTCTTCTTGATTCCTATCATTTTCATTTGATGAAACATTATTAGCTTTCAGAGACTCTTTGACATAAATCATGTACGCAGAAACTGAGCTCTTCATTGATTTATCAAAAGAAAGAGGATTTACAAGTGGAATAGTGCGACCACGCTCACTAGCATCTATATACATGTTCTTTCCCCTGTAGGTGAAGTAAATTCTCCTTTCAGGGAACTTCATGTTGGCAGCCATGCGATCAAACCATGGTGCCCCTAGGATAACATCCTGATGCTGGAGGGGAGAGATGAAGAAGTCTTCTTTGTCGACATAGCTTTGGACATGAAGCCTCAACTTCCCAATCAAGGGCGTAACGGAGGCTTGTTGTCCCTTGAAAGCTGCATCAGCTGTTACTATATCTCCCATCTCAAAAGCTTGAATGCCCAACTTGGTGGCCAACTCTATTGATATGAAGTTGAGAGTAGAGCCAGGGTCAAACAAGATGAAGGCATCATGCTCTCTTACCTTTCCCCAAGCATAGGAGAGTGATGATCCTTTGCAATGAGCATCCTCTTTTGGAGCTTCAATGGTGGAAGCCCTAGGAGTCTCATTGCGAGTATTCTTCTTGGGGCAAGAACGATAGCCATGTCCTTGCTCCCCACACTTGAAACACTTATGGTCCTTGCGAAAAGCTTCAAGCTCTTCAGGAGAGAGTTTGTTTTTACCTTTGTAAACTCCCTTCTCCTTGGACCGATTGTTGTTGTTGTTGTTGGAAGTGCCTTGGGAATTATTTTGAGCATTGGATTTCCCCTTTGCATCATTTTTATCTTTGTTTTCCATGGGCTTGACATTACGTCTAGCCCCTTGATGGAAATTGATGCGTGAAGCAACCATGGTGTGGTGGATTATTTCGGTAATAGTACCGGGCCGTTGAGAGTTGATATATTCGGCCATCTCTTCAGGTAATCCCGCACAGAATTGTTGTCTTTGCTCGGCAAAGTCTATCTTTTGAAAGACTGTAGCTTTGAGATGTAAATCCCAAAACTTATCTACATACTTGTTGATAGACTCATGAGAGAGGAGCTTCAAGCCGCGCCATTCGGTAAGAACTTTATCTTTAGTATCGCTTGGAAGAAATTGCTTCATGATGGAAACTCGTAGAGTTTTCCATGTCTTTGGGGCTTCTCCATTGCCACGAAGGCTAGCCCACCATTGACGAGCTGATTTTTGGAAGTGCATAGCTACATGGCGTAGCTTAGAGGACTCTGTGAAGCCCTCGTCCCCAAAGGCCACATCAAATTGCTGGATGAAGGCCAACACTTTGTCGGTAGCACCAAAGGTGCCATCGTAGGTGAGAAAAGAGATACTCTTTCCTCCCTCCTTGAACTTTTTTAGCTTTTGTGACCTTCGCCATGCAGGAAATGATTTGCGATGTCCTCCCCTCTTGTATTCTCTAGGAGAATAGCCATAACTTTCATCGGAAGAGAAGGAAGGTGAAGAAGAAGGAGAAGAGGGTGACCTCTTCCTAGCCCTTTTCTTCCTTTGTTTCCTCTCTTGCCTTTGAGAGTGATGAGGAGAAGGACTATGGGTTGCTCTTTTCCTCTTGGGAGGAGTAGGCGATCGTCTAGATCGCCTTCTTCGTGGAGCCACATCTTCAGAAGAACTTAGACTTTCATTGCTTTCTTTCTCTTTGGATTCCTCCTCTCGAATGGGAGAGAGTCTTCTTTTGGGGGTCTCTTCAAGAGGCCTCCTATGCTCTCTCTCCTCTTGGAGAGGAAGGGAAATTCCATAAGCACGAAGTTGTTGAGTAACTTCGGCTTGCAAGGTTGGGTTGCCCATAGCTTGTTGCAACCTAGTCACAAGATAATTCACAAACATGGGAGCATCATCATTAGCACCTTCATGTGCAAAATCAAAGCTATCAATGTTCATTCTACTCTCTTGATTATTGTCAGCCATGATAACAAAATTTTATGTATGTACTTAGTGTATGCTTTGGCAATTCAAAACCTTAGTTGCCACTCCTCTTAGCCTTTGAAAATCGGCTCTTAAGTATCTACACCCACGGCTCAAAGTGGTTAATTATAGAGAATAGAGGAGTAGGTCTAACATAGCAGAGTTGCCAAGGGCTAGCTCCTTTCGGACTTCTTATGGCTCAATAATGGTAAAGCCGTAGGCAAGTCTAAAAAGACTCCATTATTAAGTCCAAAGCTCCCGAGGTGTGCACCATCCCCCACATAGTGGGCTTAACAAAACCGGTATTAGATCCCAGTTCCACTTACTCTATTATAATTAACAACATCAACCATTTATAGGCTACTTAAGGACCTCTCTTCTTAAGCAAGAAAAGAGAAACCAAATGCTCTGATACCAATGTAATGGAATTTGCCTATTCAATTTGAGAATAGCGGAATTTAATGAGAGTACTTTCAAGAAATGATTTTGTGAGCATAGCGGGTAGACATAATTGAAGATAGCAACATAATCATAGCAATTAGTTAACTTGGCATAGACAATACTTTTGCAAGAGAGAGAGTTTAGAGAACATGACAACAATTGAGGACCGGATTTATGTGGAGCCGGTCCCCCCTCCAATAGGCATTTGTATTATGATTTCTCCCATAAAGAGAGACTTGTTACAATACAGTCTTTGTGTTCCTTGTGACCTAGATGATGCCATGAAGATGGAAGGCTTCATGCACCACAAACATAACATAAACTTGAAGAAAGCTTTAACTATCCCAAGCCTCAGTCCCAAGACCTCAAACACCTTCGAAGGTGGAGAGAGCTAGCAGGGAATGAGGGTAGGGAAGAGGAAGAAGAAACATTTCGTAAGAGAAAGAATTAGTTCCTCACTTATCATACTCTTGTTGCTAGCATACATAATAGCATAGTAATGAAGAAGAAGGAGATGGCAAGCTTAAGCATTGAAGCATGGCTCTTGGTTGGATTTGCACTCCATAGCCAAGAGTGTTGGTGTAGGCTCTCAACCTCTACTTGCTTGGAGAGGGAGCTCTTGCACTTTGCATAGCACACAATGAGAGTGATTGTCAGTGTGTGTGGGTGAGTATACCCCCTAGGCACCCCCCTAGCTTGCTTGGGTCGACCCCCCCTTGTAGCTCATGCCTGAAGCTCATTGGACCCCTCCAGGCCTAGCCAATCACAAGCAGGAGCCATTACAAGCAACATGGGTAGCCTTGGGACAAGTGTCCCCCTTTCCCCTTTGAGAGAGAGGACTTGATAAATGCTAAAACAATTAGATAATTCATGTAATTTATCATTGGACCCCTTTGAAGCTTAGCCAATAGGCTTCAAGCAACACATGAAAGTAACATGGGTAGGGGCCTGACATGTGTCCTTGCTGCCTCTTCAAGTTGGGGCTTCCCTTGTGTGTGTGAGTGGGTGTTCTCTCTCTAGCTCCTAGGAAAAGGGCTCGCCCCCCCTCTTGTAGGAATGATTTTGACTTTAGGTGATCAAGCACCTTACTCATCAAGCATGACAAAGCACTTGAACTAGGGGGTGTTCCCACAAGCATCTCAGGCAAGCTTCTCAAGGCACCTCAAGTACCTTAATCATGCAGCAAGTCAAGCACCTCAAGCATGGAGCCAGTCAAGCACCTCAAGCATCTTAATCAAGCACCTCAAGCATGAAAAACACCTCAAGCATGACAAGCACCTCAAGCAGGACAAGCACCTCGAGCTTGGGCCGGGTTCCCACCTCAAGCTCAGCCCTAGCTTACTTAAGGTCAAAGGACTTTTACACACATTTATTGGAGGTCTTCAATGAAGCTAACCCTAAGGTCTTATGCTCCATTGGTTGTCCTTGCTCTTTGATAGACCATCTCCCTTTTGGGCCCCTTTACCATTGGCCCCGTGTTGAGATAGATCTATAAGCACATACCTATATCTTAACACTTGTTCCCGTTTATTCTCCCACATTAAGTGATCAATTTAATATGAGAAAATCATTTGGGTTAGTTAGATATTAGATTTTATGACAGCTATTGTTGGGGACTACATTGCCATTGCTGCAAACTATAGGGCGGGGATCCGTAATCATGCATGGGTCCCTGTACACGAGCATCTCGTGCGGGCACGCTCTGAATCTATCTTGTATACCCGCGGCACGAAATCAGTTTCATGGGCTGCAGATTTGATTTTCTTAGATCTTCCATTTGGTGGGTCCCTCTTAGGCTCCTCTACTTCACCTCCTTGGGACATTTGCACTGAGGATCATGTACGTGCTGGCGTTCATTTGGCATTCTCGACATTGGCGGATATTGGATGGCTGTTGATCATGGTTTCTTTGGCAGGTCTATCTTGTTTATATTCATGCAAAAAAATTGTAATATTTGTGGTATTTATTATTGATATTTAGTTAAAATAATAGGAGAGGCCGTTGGCTGGGTGGAGAGATTTTCTCGTGCTTCGGAGATGGTGGATCATCGTCGCATTGTAGTGCTCCATCATGAGCATATGGTTATGTGGAGAGTTTTGGTGGTCGTGTGGAGGTGATACATTTGTTTTTACATCAATATTTCAGCACTTTGTCTTATTGTTTGCTCTAATCGTGTGTCTTGTTTTGCAGTGTAATTGCACTATGCTATTTATGATTCACAGAGTGGGTATGCGTCCACCTTGCTTTGTATCAGAAAGCGCTGCCTTGTTCTCTCGTCTTGGTATGCACTCTTCGGATTCTTTTATGGTGCATCACCTTCCGGAGCTCTCTCAGGCTAGATCATTATCAGGCGAGCCATTACGAGGAGGACTGCAACGGAGCCATTCTTTCATTGCATGTTTGTGGAGCTGCTTTGCCGACGAGGAGGTATTTGTTTGGAGCTTGGATGTGGCACAGCCCCTGTACTAGCAGCTTGCTTGGCTTCAGGACGAGCATGTGTTGCAGTCGACATTGATGAGCCACTGATTTCAGGATACGTGTTACCGTTGCTTCACCCTAGAAAGCGGGGCAGAGAGGAGGCGTCCACCTCTTTTATTGATGATGAGAGTGGCATGCCATCGCGTGTCAATCCCTTTGACGACTAGTGAGGGCCCCTCTTACTTTTGACATTGACATTGCTCTCATCTTTTTTGTCACTATTTTTGTATTAGCGTTGGTATTTATTGATCATTGATACTGTCTATATTACTTGTTTGGTGTTTAACTTCACAATCTTTTTTTTTTAATGGAAGTGCATTGTCGGTCTACGTAGAGAAGATGGCTAGAACCATGGCAGCTGATACGCGGTACAATTCTTGCATCCCTGAGAGGTATCAGAGACATAACGTATTCATCGATAATGAGTGCGAGTCATCATGAGAACAATGGATTTATAACATTGGTGGATGTTAAAATTCAAATTCATGTCTTGTTGTGGATAAGTAGTATGTACTGTTTTGATGGATTTGGTTAAGGTTTAAAATCCTCATGTGAGGTGCCGTGAAGGCTTATGATTATTTTTGAAATATTGCTTCATGTACAAGGGAAACTATGTCCAATTTTTTTAAAAAGTACTTTGTTTGTTTTGCTTTGTTTTTTGTGAGAGGAGGCATAATGGTTATGGCCATTTTTATTATTTTTTCAAGCGGTGATAATACCACAAATACTGATGTTCTAATATTTTGGATTGTGGATAAGTAGTATGTACTATTTTGATGGATTTGGTTAAGATTTAAAATCCTCATGTGAGGTGCCGTGAAGGTTTATGGTTATTTTTGAAATAGCGCTTCATATACAAGGGAAACTATGTCCAATTTTTTTAAAAAGTACTTTGTTTGTTTTGCTTTGTTTTTTGTGAGAGGAGGCATAATGGTTATGGCCATTTTTATTATTTTTTCAAGCGGTGATACTGATGTTCTAATATTTTGGATTGTGGATAAGTAGTATGTCCTATTTTGATGGATTTGGTTAAGATTTAAAATCCTCATGTGAGGTGCCGTGAAGGTTTATGGTTATTTTTGAAATAGTGCTTCATATACAAGGGAAACTATGTCCAATTTTTTAAGAAAGTACTTTGTTTGTTTTGCTTTGTTTTTTGTGAGAGGAGACATAATGGTTAAGGCCATTTTTATTATTTTTTCGAGCGGTGATAATACCACAACTACAGATGTTCTAATATTTTGGATTGTGGATAAGTAGTATGTATTGTTTTGATGGATTTGGTTAAGGTTTAAAATCCTCATGTGAGGTGCCGTGAAGGTTTATGATTATTTTTGAAATAGTGCTTCATGTACAAGGGAAACTATAGATCTTCGCTCGAGTTTTTCTTTGCTCGCAAAATCTTGCTCGGGCTATGGTAGGACTCATCCACAAGACTCAAGTTACCAAAATTCTCAACCCGCTTGCCCCTCAAGTTTCTCCAAAATCTTCCACATGCATGTGCTTTTTCTTGGACTTGCAAAAGTTGTTGCTTTAATTCCCATCTTCCTCTCTTCTTTTGAATCAATGCCTTGTATGTATGCAAATGACTTTGACAGTTGTCTTTGTCCATAGTTGCATCAAGCTTTATCAAGGACTTTCGAACATCTTGACATTCTTTATCAAACCACATTTTGCGTGATCTATCTTTGTTGATACCATGGAGATGCTTTATAGCAAAGTATTCTTCGGCACAAGAACAAATAACTTTCTTGAAAGCTTCCCATTTAGTTTCCAATGGTGCATCATATTGAAGCTTCTTCATCCATAATTTTTGCTCAACCATTTCAATGTACATTGGTGCCCGTTTGAAATCCATATATAGTGATAATTTCTCTTTTCTTTGGGTGAAATTATCATGCTTAGTTGCTTCTCCGAATGAAAGGTCAATACATAAGGTGCGATGGTCGCATTCCAGGGTCCATTGTCCAAACATAAAACTCTTTATATGATACACGATGGCTTCAGAGAGTAGCGTATAGTTAATCACACTATCCCCATTATGTCCAACATGTAAATCCATTGGTTTCACTCCACAAAGATACACCATTGGCAATGAGCATACTCGTGTTATTATACATGTGTAAAAGTAACTTTCCATAGTGATCCGGCTCTTTCTCATCCATTGAAGAACGATCATACAAGTGAACTTCCTCCAACTCCCTTGAAATGTATGGCATATCAAATTGTTGAGTATCATGTTGCAATGTTTTTGAGCGAGCATTCATATCCCCAAATACAATAACATCACCTTTACCTTTGAAATAAGCAATGTCCTCTTCTAAATAAAAAAATGGTTGGTCTCTATCCATGCAAGCATAAAAGGGAGAATCATGGTGAGGAATGTAGCAACCGGCTACAAAAATGGGTGCTCTTTTTGGTGTCATAATTTTCAGCCATACATAACGTTTGTACTTGTCATCTTTCACAACTGATATAAAATCTTCCAATCCTTTCTTAACCATACATGCTACCCCTCCTTGTCCTCTTCGTTGCTTAAGATTCTTTGACCACAGTAATGAATGTACATTGTAATTCTCCAAACCGTTGATCCTTTGTGTATCATGCTCCCAAGTTTCAACAAGAAGTACAACATCGGCTTTGCTTGTTAGTTCATCAATGCCAACCCCCACATTCCATGGGTATCCATTACAATTCCAAAAGCATATTTTCAATTGTAACTCGGTCTCATAGGTCACTCATCCCTATTTGCTCGAGGGACTTGCCTCCTCCTTGGGTACATTTTCATGAGAGATCTCCTTGTTTTTGTTATTCTAGAGAGAGAGAGAGAGAGAGAGAGAGAGAGAGAGAGAGAGAGATTTTATTATCATCCTCGAAGGTCAAATATGACCTATGGGATCAAAGTTACATGTGATGCAGTATGTATATGGCTGATGAGTGACTCTCGATGCTCCAAAATTGTGGTGATGAGAGTCGCAATGGAGAGCCCACACTTTGGCTGGGAGAGGAAAGTGTGTAGGTCTAAGTTATGGTTGAAAATGTGAGAGAAGCAAGTTCGGATGTGACCAAATCCGAGCACTCTAGTAGTGTGTGGTACTCAGACTCTCGAACTTGCAGTGAGCATAATGTGCACAATCGATTTGACTCTTCTCCATTGCCCCAACGCCCTATCTCGCATCGAAGGAAATGGGAGCTAAGCTGAATGGCTGCGATAGTGCGTAACGCCGACAAGGGGATAGGCTCAAGCATGTAAGTGTGAGTACGGTTTCCTCTTTCAGCGAAGAACATGGGTTTTGCGGTTGAGGTTATGGGCATGGAAAGGGTTGTGGAGTACATGATAAAGATGCGTCAAAACCCCTCACATTGATTTCCTACAATTGCATGGGAAGCAAGCAAAAAAGTTCAAAAGATGCATAAAAGCAAGATCTTGAGCACGGGATGGATGCAAGACATAAAGAAGTGGTTTAGCCAGCGTTTTTGCTCTAGCAGATCCCTGTCTCGATAGTAGACCAAGGAGAAGTCCCAGTGTTAGCAGATTCTCCACATCAAGACCATTTTTAGCCCTAGCGTTTTTGCATATGTAGGACACCTCAGCGTTTTTGCAGATCATCGCGGCAAATTTAGCCTTAGGACCAACGTTTTCTATTTTTAGCCTTTAGACACAACAAAACAAGTTCAGAACCTCGCAGATCTCACCTTCTCACAGCAGATCCTTGCCGCACCGTTAGATCCTGCGAAGTTTGCAGATTCAGCCCGAAAAACATAGATGGGGGGGGAGAGAGAGAGAGAGAGAGAGAGAGAGAGAGAGAGAGAGAGAGAGAGAGAGAGAGAGAGAGAGAGAGAGAGAGAGAGAGAGAGAGAGAGAGAGAGAGAGAGAGTAGTTGTTGTTATAGCGGAAGTGTAAACCATGCTTTAGTGGAATGAGTCCACAACACTGGCAATCCATGCATGCATATAAAAAGAAATAGTGTGATAAGTCCTTGACTTCAATGACGGTCTCCCTAATGTGATCAGATGCCATACGTGCCTTGCACGATATGTACGAGCATGGATACATCACAATTGGTCCTTGCAAACCATACATGTGAGCTTATATCCTCTTATTTCCAAACATGCGTGCTATTATCCTTGATCCAAAGTCAATGGATAGTACTGTGGTGAATAGAAGCCTTGCTCTGCAGTAAGTCTATCAAAGCACTTTGCTTTGAACAGCAGAGAAATCTATTTGAAAGGAAAATTGAAATACAAAAATACAAGTAGAACTTGAATTGTCTAATCTTGTTGCCCCTTTGAGAGTAGTTGCCTTTGCTTGAACGTGGCTCGTAGCCATGTATGCTGAGAAATTAAGAGCTGTCGGATGTACCTTGTATGCCCTTGGGGCCTAGTTTCATCAAGAAGATGAGACCGAACTGAGCGTGATTGCTCTTAGCTAATGGGTGCTCGGGTTGACACACAAATGCCAAAGCAAAAGAGAATGGACATTGTTGATCTTTCACAGAGGAATGATGTTAATCCTCACACACATTCCTATCACATATGACAAACGCCATATAAATTAATTTGGTAGAGTCAGGGACTGGGCTTGTCGGTCCAATAGGAAAAGGGTAAGAGTGAGCACCGATGAGAGGCGCACTCTAACAGGAACATTCAAGGGTTAGTTGGCTAAGTAGTATGGGCGCCCAAGTGTGAATGGGGCGAGCTCATATAAAAGTCACCTAAACCTAAAAATCATGCATTCTCTCATTTGTGCAATGCAAGAAGAGTGCTCTTGCTCCATCTCCTTCTCCGTCTCCCTTATGTACTAGTGTGTGTGTGTGTGCTTGTGAGAGAGAGAGAGAGAGAGAGAGAGAGAGAGAGAGAGAGAGAGAGAGAGAGAGAGAGAGAGTGATTGAGCATTGCGACGGCACGATGGCGGTTGAGTGCGGTGTAGCAGCGTCTCCCTCTTCTTGCGCGGCGAGGAATTCTCCATGATAGCAAGTGTAGAGCGGTGAGTGACACACCATCGTCATCTTTGAGCTTACTAGTTTATGCTAGTTGCGTGCTTAGAGCCATTTGTGGCTCGCGCACAGTGTATCGGCAAGTCCCTTGCATTGACACGTGCGACATACGTGCACATTTTTGGTGTCGTTGCCGGGGAAATGCCATACACTAAGCTCGAGTAGCACTCTATGCTGCTTTGTGGTGCATTTTGAAATGTAGGAAAGGTAGAGAAGGAAGGTGTGTGTGTTGAGAAGGAGTTTGTTTTGTTGCAGTGTATTGTTTTGGTAATAAGGTATTGAAAGGTAGAGAAGGAAGGTGTGTGTGTTGAGAAGGAGTTTGTTTTGTTGCAGTGTATTGTTTTGGTAATAAGGTATTGAAAGGTATTGTGTTTTTTCTGTTCATAAGGTGTTTTCTCTGTGATAAGGTGTTAGAATTAAGGTAGTAGATCCATAATGTTAGTTCTGTGTAAAGTACAGTAAGTAGATCTATTAGCTAATGAGTTTCTGTAGTAGTGTGTTAGTGTGTAACAATAGCTCTATTAGTTGTAAGTAAGTAGGTTAGGTGTGTGTGTGCTCGCGCGCACAGCGCGGCCAGAGAGACAGAACAAGGGAATCAACATGCCTTCAACGGGTCTCATGAGATTCTTGGATACAAGGAAGGCTAAACAACCAACCTTATCACAAATGGAGACTCCCTTGGTAAGTCCGATGGATCCCCCATATGTTGTTTCGCCAGGGGTCTCAGTGAAATCTGAGCCCATAAGTGATAGCTTTACTTTTCCAAGTCTAGCTCATCTTTCCCTTGATGACACCACGGCTACCATGCCTACCCCAATGATAGGCATGCCAAGAAACACGCCATGGACCTCATTTGTTAGTAAAGCACCACTACATGGTAGCTCAATGCCTGCAACAGTACCTACAAGTGTGTACCAATCGTATACACCTAAGGGTCCTCGTACTCATGTGGTCCCTATCCCTCCCATTATTTCAATAGCCTATGCTCCACAACCACGACACCCAAGTTCTTATTTCCATGGGACCATACCGGCTAGCATTAGCATGTCACATCCGATGCCTGCTATGCCTAGGGCCACACATATGAACTTTGGACCGCCACATGGCACAACATCGTACCAAACGTGGAACCCAAGGGCTTCCTATGTGCCAAGACCAATGCCAATACCTACTCCACATGTAGTCTCTGGAGCACCTCCACCCATGGTTCCTGCTCACTTAGGTGACTTGGCAACATTTGCTCAAGCTATCGGTCGATCTATTGCTGAGAATACGCGTAACATGCATGATAGAGAACCTAGAGGTAAGGCAGTACAAATAGTCAAGCTCACACAAAAATTTAGCCTTACTAATGCAAACCAATCAAGCAAGCATGTCTACAATGCCGATACTCATTGAGAAACCATACCACCTTTTGGTGTCCTATTAGGCTCCAAAAGAACGCCACACTAATGCAAACCAATCAAGCAAGCATGTCTACAATGCCGATACTCATGTGTGATTGATGTGGCATAGATCATTTGATTGCCCAATGTCCAAATAATCCAAATGCACCGAAGATCACGCCATTAAACTTGATTGAGCTTACCAACGAGGAGCCATCACAAAGTGCACCTGTGGTACCAGTAAACGTACTCACACGATCGATGCTCCAAAAACAGACTTATATTTTTGAGGAAAGAGACACGACATCAATTGCCCAATCTCAGAAAAAGAAGAAAACACGAAGGAAGAGATCGCAAAAAGTAGCGAAGTCAAACCCCAATTCAAAGACCAACATAGGGACTGGTGACGACCCCGTATATATGAACGATGCTGAAGAGGATTCTTATTCAAGTGAAACCATGGAGACCAAAACGACTACTAAGATAGAAACCAACAAGGAAGATCTTCATGAGACACAATGGCCAGGATCCAAGAAGAAGATAGAAACATATCCAAACCCTAGAGAGGAGATCGAGCGAGTGAAGCAATTAAGGAGTTTGGTAGAAAATACCCAAAGGGATCTAGAACCAACACCTAGGCAGATCCATATTACAGACATAGTGTTCCTTACGCAACAACAACCTCACTAAGTCCATAGACCCTTAGCCATACCTAGTGTCATCCAAGAAAAAAGTAACTTAAAGTCATGGGAAAGTGGGCGTACTCACTTCTTGATGGAAAGAATGTTTACAGAGGGACTACCTGATGCTATCGAAGAAATGGAGATCCCATCTTCTCCACGTCAAGGGACTGAAGCCCAAAAGGTGCCGTTAAACATTGCCAAATTGATGGATTTCATGTCTTCAGAAGTTAGAACCACCATCATGTCCAAACTATATAAAGACCCTGAGCTAGTCTTAGCTCTTCGAGCTTTCCTCAATGGAGAACTGAAGTTTGGGCTACCACAATTTGCAGAGATGGATAGAGCTGGGGAGATGCCAATAGAGGAGGAACACTTAGATCCACAACCCAACCTAGATGAGAACCTTGTTGTAGAAATACCTGTTAACAAGTTGGGACAATACTTTGAGGGTGATGAATCCAATGCAACCATACCAATCACTACCAAGGGATTAACTGTGAAGGGAATCCTTGATGGTGGTGTTGGGGTTAGCATTGTGACTAAAAATTGCTGGGAAACTATGGGAAGACCTCACCTTGGGACCACAACCATAGTAGTAAAGATGGCCTAGCAGCAACCATAGACACTTGGGGAAATAGGGGGACGACTTGGGTAACACCTGAGGGGGATGAAATGCCACCACTCGTACCCTTAAATATGCTAGAAGTAATGCATATAGCTTCTGTCAAGACTCATCCTCATATAACAAAGAAACTATACAAGTGGGTTCCTAAATCTTCTTTAGCGACCATGGTTGATGCTAAAAAACAGAAGCCTTGTAAGAAACGTCCCACTCGCTCCAAGAAATGTAAGGAAACGTGGCGTTGGATTCCTAAATGACTATTGGAAGCCCAAGGCTACTATCAAGGAAATGATCAAATATGGGTGCCAAAACGTAAATTGTGCTCTTACTTGTCACCTGACCCATGTGAGCCCAATCCTGTGGCTCCAAAACGAATTGAAGATCGCGGAAAGGAAAAAATCACGGAATGCTACACATCCGCTCCAGAGCTAGTTTAGGTACTGAAGAAAGAACGATTTGTTCCACCTAGCTCAGGAACAGGGAAGTCAAATGAAAGCTTCTTGCTCTTCATGTAGTTTCTATATGAAAATAGAAGCTTTGACACAACCTCCACCACCATTATACATATCCATACAAACAAGGAAGAGTTTGCACCTCCTGTTGTAAGTTCACCACCTACAACAACGTTGCAAATAAAATCATGGGAGAGTACCTTACCACCTTGCATCTAGATGAAATGTATAGGGCGGTCAAAAACTATTGGTTAAAGCCTTTACCCATAACAACTTGGAACAATTGGTTTCAAAAGGTGACGACATCATTCCAAAAGGTATGATCAACCCAAGGAAGAAGAGAGTGTTTGTTGACATCCATCATTCACTTGCTTCCTGTTGGGGGTCCCATCGTTGCAATAGCTCCAATGACCAACAAAATTATCAATCTAGAGGGGTGAGCTACCCGGCTAGGGCATGAAAACACTCACACGGTTAGTGAGCTAATCGTGGCAACACAAATGGTTAACTCTATGAGGTGAGCTTCTCGGCCTATGGAGGAGCAAAGCCGCAATGAAGGGCAATCTCCATATCCACTTCTCTTCACCTCTAATCAACCCAATCACACACACTATGATTGCAAGACGTACACAACACTAATCCTATCATGCAACACACTAATGGCAAGCACACACACATAGATCTATCGATCGAGCACCACACTCCAATCAAACATACATGCACACACAAGCAAAAGAGGGCAATCACACAAGATTAGAGAGGGATTAACCACTAATTAGTTTAGTTAACCTAAGCATCATAGGCAATCATAAGAAGTAGGAGAGAGGCACAATGAGAGAGAATGAATCTCTCAACAAATAACTTGATAACCCTAATTTCATTTACACACTGCCTTAAGGATATACCTAGGGTAAAAATATGCAATGTCCGGGCATCCAAGGCCTTTAGGGCTCACCACTTACTGAATCTGCAACCTAGGCACAATAAGTGACTTATTCTTTACAACTTGGAACTCCCACTGAGCCCGTAACACATTAAAATATTACAATGGCTTGAAATAAATTGAGAATTTACAATACGTGACCATTTTGGGAAAACGTGAAAAATGTGTAACTCCAATCTTTACTGCTTCTTTGCATTCATCCTCGATGTGCATTCGTACGTCTTCGGTCTTTAACAACTTCTATTAACTGACGTTGACTCAGTTAACATTCCCCCCTTCTTATTTTAGTGCCCGTCCTCGGGCACTGTTGAAAAATGTCCGTGGAGGCTGTGGAAGGTTTTTGATTGGTTGTTGATGGGCTGATCGTCTTTCTTTTGTTTTTGAATTTGTTGATGAGGTTCAATTTGTTGTAGCATCTTCAGTGGTCTGAATATGTCTGATGTGAGAGATGATGTTGCATTTGTCCGTTATAATAGCATAATGAGGAGGCTGTTGTTTATTTATGAAAAGTATGTACAAGAGAAGTAGAATGATGAGGTTCTAAATTAAGGTCTAATACCTGGATGACCAAAGGGAAAAAACCCAGTGGGAAAAAAGTGCCTTTGGGAGAAACGCATTATTGGAGTACTTATTAGCATGGAAAATATTAATAAAGTACTGAAGGGATTATTCATGAATAGATATGTAATTAAAAAATGTGATATCTGTGGAAGTGTACTAGGCCGATGCCAATTTGCCAAGGTCAACACCAAGCGATGGGGAGCGTTGGGCAGTCCCCAAGCTTTCTATTCACCTAGTAGTGACTCAACTGTATTTTTGTAATTACATCACCATGGTCTACATTGTCGGTTACATCAAGGTCAACAACAAGCGATAGGGGACGTTGGGCAATCCCCAAGCGTCCTATTCGCTTAGTAGTGACTTATTGCATGACTTGTCTTTCTTTTGTCGGTTATCATTCCCTGAGGTCTTTGCTGGTGCTTGTAACGGATTTAACATGAAGGTCAACACCAAGCGATAGGGAGTGTTGGGCAGTCCCCAAGCTTCCTATTCGCCCAATAGTGACCCCACTGCATGGCTTTGTTGGTTAGCATGAAATTGGTTTTCTTGTTGTAGTCCACTCAAGGTGCATAGGTGGAAGCTAAAAGAGTGTCTAATGCATGTGTCCAGTGGTGGGACATCCTATTTATGCATGCACAGAAGTGCATGGAAAACAATATGCTGTGCAAGAAAGATTTTGAGGGGTTATTCAGAAAGACGGTGTAGCTATAAAAGCATTTGACATGGCTTTGCAAGCTGGCACCCCTTTAAGAATGGTTTTCGTTGACGAGAATATGTGCTCTCATCTCATTGTGCACTGTGCGTGAGTGTTGGACTCCACGACACTCCACCAATTGTAAGTTAATAGACTTCGACTCTTATGCTCATCTCATCTAGCACGAGCAACACGACATAGATATGCTCAACTCTTCCAGCTTGAGCGTAAACCTAATAACCATGACTCTTAGCACAGAGTTTAATATGACTTGAAGCTTTGGGACTAATGCTTTGCTCATTTTATGGCTCAGCAGCCCCACTCTGACTATGCCAAAGAGTGTTTTTTGCACCCTGGCGACTTGACTTTTACATTCTTGAGCTTACTACAAACATTTCTTCTGGTAAAAGTAAGCTTGAATCCTCAAAAAGAGGATCAGTGAAGGATTAAGTTGGCATTGAAGGTTTCTTTTGCCATACCTGTTTTATCTTCTTCGACTCTGCATTCTCATTGGTGGGTTGTCCTTCTCTGACTGTGAAGACTCCATTATCTGTTTGATTCTCCAAGTAGGCCTGTTGATAGGAGTCTTTGATGTTGTTGTAGGCCTTTGTTGGCTGTCGGCATTTGGCTTTTGACTAGGAGCATTCGAAGAGTCAGGAATCCAAATCTCTTGATGACCTTTGTATCTCCTTTGTTGACTTTGCCTAGCTGTAGGTCTTGTTGAGCTCTTGAGATCTTCATGCAGATCTGGTGTAGTTGCAGTTGGCTTGTGGTTGATTGGTAGCCAAATCTTTGTATTCCCTGTGTAAAATCCTTGTCTAAGAGGAACATTCTTTGACATTTGTCTTTGTTCTATATCCTCTTGAGAGTTGTGGTTGACTTTAGCATCTTTTGACGTTTTTCTGTTGTGTATCTACTTCTTAGGTATCCTAGGATATTGTCGAGGTTGATACCTTGTGGGCCTTCTTTCTTGGGAGGGTCTTGAAGTTCATATGCCCTAACATGCGGTTTTGGTACCCATATCTGTATGTTACCTCCATAGTAC
This sequence comes from Adiantum capillus-veneris, assembly GCF_014529385.1. Taxonomy (NCBI): domain Eukaryota; kingdom Viridiplantae; phylum Streptophyta; class Polypodiopsida; order Polypodiales; family Pteridaceae; genus Adiantum; species Adiantum capillus-veneris. The sequence continues at coordinate 5,765,407 of NC_140939.1, read as the reverse complement.
TCCTATTCCTTTAAGCTCCATTGTGAAGCTATCCATCCCATGTGTTTGTCTTTCTGTGTTGATTTCCCGTCTTTAATCCAAATTGGATCATTGACTTTGACTAAACTGCTCTGAACAAACACTTGCTTGACTTTTCTTTGCTTGCTTGAGTAATTTGGTTGATATACCTTTGCTTTTCTGGGTGTCTCCTTAGAGGTTTCAATTGGGTCAGCAATTGACTTGATATTTTGAAAGCCTGACTTGCTTGAAGAAGCTGATCCATGAGGGTTCTTTGATGTAGAGGCATATGCTGTCACACCTTTTATGCTAATCGAAGGAGATTCCACTTTTGCTTTACCTTTGTCTGCAATTTTGATCTTCGTTCCTTCTGGCTTTGGTGGCATTTGTTGCTCAACAGCTATCGTGATTGTTCTTTGCTATGTTTGATATGCACTTGCTATTGCCTGATTTGCTTTAAGCTCTTCTGAAGTTTTGATTGATGGAGATGAATCATCTTCAATAAGATCTGCTTTGATATCAGTCTCCATTCTAACTGTGCTTGAGGACTTTGTGCTGTCGTCCGCGGGTGCGGGTGACCAGTCTTGGTCTTCATTCTTTGTTCTCTGAAGACTGCATCCTATTTGAATTCTGTATCTCTAGAATCTTCTGGGCCATTGGCATTCCCATTATGATGTTGTATGGCATATCTCTTGCTGTGATCACATAGAATTGGGCTATGATGATCTGTGAACTTACTTCAATGGTGGTGGAGATGATTCCACAGCATTCTGCTCGTTTGTCTCCAGATATGTCAATGAATTCAGGAGCATCTTCTAGTTGTGGCTGGCCACATCTTTTTCAAGTGCGAAAAGACATGAAGTTCTTGTCTAACTTGAAATCTAGCTTTACTTCGCTTGACAACTTTTCTTCGTGTTCACCAACAATGTTGCACTTGATCTTCTCAGGATTTGTGTTTGATTTGACTTCTTTTGCTATGGCAACATCCTTTGGTTGAACTTTATCTGCATTTTCTTTGCTTTTACCACCTACTTCAATTGATGTTGACTCCATTGGTTGTAATATTGCACCTTTTTGCAATTGTTGAGCATTGTCTACCTGCATCTGAGTAACCTTTGATCTTAGAAGATCCATTGTACTTTCTGACAGAATTTGTCTCTTCGGAGGAGATTTTGGTGGTGACCTTTGTGTAGCCTTCTAGACTTTAGGTTCTTTTGACTTTGACTTTTTTGTCACCTGTTCTGGCAGCTTGAGGCTTTGCATCATCTTTAGATAGTAGGGCCATCCGTGTGGGTTTGTACAAGATAATGACCTTGCTTATATTCGTTACCATGTGCATCTTGATATGTATATGTGAGCTTGATCACATGTAACTATTTGAACACTATTGGATTTGTCGGCTTTGACTTTGACTTGTGGAGATCAATTGAAACTTTTGTCCGTGATAATCTTCATAAAGGCATTTATCTGTAGACTCTGATGGAATCTCGGTCAATTGGAAACTTCCAAAAACCATATGATCTTTCAATGGTTTCTTCTTTGAAGGGTTCTGATCGCTAGAAGCCCTAGGGCTTCTACTTGGTGTAGCATTTCCTGGTACAGAAGCTGAGCTTGATGGATTTACAGCTCCTCCCTTCCTAGGGTGATCACTATAGCTTGCTTCATTGTAAGAGTTCAAAATTGTTTGGCTTTGGTTCAATCTCACCTTTTGGGACTGTGAAGGTACACTTTGGGCAGCACTGTTGACATTTGGCATTTGCAAACCTTCTACATAGTTTCCTATGTATCTTTGTGAAACATGACAAATGATTCCCCAAGTTAAGTTGTAGATAGCATTATCTTTGCCCTGATATTTTCTATCCCATGGGTCTCCTAGGATATGAGCTTCTATGGTTTTAGGACCCAATGCATCATAGATGCTAGACTCCCGTCTATATCTACGACTATTTTGGTCAAAGTATATGTTCGTTTGGTCACAACATCGAAGCTTGATTTTCGATGGAGGAGAGTTTGGCTCTGAACAAATTCCTGGGTTCACCTGGGTAATATCCTTCAGCTGTGTAGAGAGGATGGGCTATAATAGATTCTTTCCTTTGAAATGAACCATCCCTTTCTGATCTATCACTGGACTCACTTCTATGAGCTGATATGTGGGCCGTTCAAACACAGGTTTATGTTTTTTGTACAGTTTCCCTTTTTGGTCTACATAGTGTGCATATGAATTATGGGTACCATACAAAGCTTACATCATTCTGTTTGATGTGTCTCTTAGAATCATGAATGATTGCACACTTGTGACAGTGGATGCAGAATCATTTGCAAAGCTAACAGTCTTTTCAAACTTCGACACCTTTACTAAATTCATGCAAGAATTTGTTGTTCAAAGAATCAAGTCTAAGCTTTTCAGGTGCCTGTGCATCTTTATGCTCATTTTGAACTTGCAATGCTTTCACTGGTGCTTCTAATGGTAATGCAAAATCATTTGATTGCATGACAAGTGATGGGTTTGATGCACCTACATCGAGATTCACATTTCCAATTTTCTCTGTACCTTGCTTGGTGGTTGATGTGTCCTTGTTGTCTGGGTTTCTTAGACAATCTTCAGGAAAATGTCCACCTTTTCGTCCACAATCTGGGCAATACGCCATGACTAGTGGTATTTCAATTGGCTCTGTCATGTCAAGCTCTAGCTGAGAATATTCTGATTCTATGCTTGCCAAGTTGTCGGTATCTTCTTTCAAAACACTGAGCATCAAGCTGTAGATCGCTCCATCTTGACCTTTGTACCGTCTTTGGCTTGGTTCTCCAATTAGATTGGCTTCAATTGGTTGATCTGTTGGATCTTCCATTACTGGCTCTCGACTATAGATCTGGCCACTGTAATCCATGTACAATGATCCTGATTGCATATGCACCAAATGGATTCTTTGCGGACTTGTGCAGATTTCTGAATAACCACTTGGGTTGATTTTCTGAACTTCTATATGCACTTCATTTTTGAGTTTGCAATACCTGGCTCCACTGGAGTCAGTGAACATCTGGGAGTTCTCTGAATCTGGCTTCACTCGGATCAATAAAATCTTGGCTCCTATGTTGCTTTTACTGCTCACCAAGTATCTATGGCCTTATGTATGTGCATATAAGACTTTCTCTCCATTGTAGCCATATATCTGCAAAATTTTCTCTGTTGCAGTTGTGCATGTGTTGCCACTGCTATTAGCATGCTCGGTTGTACTTGAACTCTCGGCTTGATTTAAGTCCATGTTGGCTTAATCCACAAAAACTGTTAATTGACAGATTCTAGTATTGATTAGCAAAATTTATCCTGCTCAATTTTGATAAAACTGCTTGTGGCAAAGCACTTTTGCAGTTGACTACTCTTCAGATTCGCAAGAGTTGATTAACCCTAGCTCGACAGTGTCAAAATTAACTGCAACCTTTTGAAACGATGAAAAACTGGGCCTTTAGTAGATTAATCTGCAATCCCCTGTGATTGGTCAATTTTCAGCTCAATTTTGACAAATTTAAAAATTTTTCTGTCCCTCACAGCTTCGGGTTCCGTTTTCAGCTTTTTTCGGCTGTTTTTCTGCTTAACTTTGCACGATGTGCTTGGTTTGCGGTGTTTGCTCGATTTTTCCTAACTGTTGTTCTCGATTTTCGCTCGTTTTGTAGTACACTTCTCGGCTTTTCTTTCTTTTGAGTTGTTCTCCTTTGATCGCGGTTTGCTCGGTGTAATTTTTCGACGGTGAGTTTTTTTCCACTTTCCTGGCTCTTTCTCGCTTTTTTGGGTCTTTTTGATTTTTTTTTTACTATTCTGGCACTTTCGATGAGTTGCTTTTAATTTTTCCTAATTATTTGTGAAATTTTGAATTTTCTAGATTTTTTGATATTTTTGTGAGTTTTTACGATTTTTTTTGGGAAATTTTTGATTTTTAGGGAACTTCCTTTGAATTTTCTAAATTTTTTGTGATTTGTTTTTGAAATTTTATAATTTTTCTATGTGCTTTCTATTTTTTGTGAATTTTAGAAATTTTAATGGATTTTTTGAGGTTTTTAACTTGTTTTGTGGCTTTTTCTTGGTGAAGTTATATATATATATATAAAGAAGTTTTTGTGTTATTGGGATTTTTTCCGATCCATTTTTGAATTTTTAATCTTTTTGTGATTTTTTCGTGGAATTTTTGAAATTTTTATGATTTTCTATGTGATTTTTATTTTTTTGTGAAATTTTTATGATTTTTTATGTGATTTTTATTTTTCTGTGAATTTTTAATGAGTCCCTTTTTATTTTTTATGAATTTTTTACTTTTTATATAAATTTTCTGTGATTTTTCAAACTCTTGTTTAAAATTTTATGAGTTTTTTATGCTTTTCTTTTTTTCTCTTTTTTTTAAACAAAATTTTCTCCCTTTTATTGATTTTTTATGAGTTTTTGTTTTTTATTATTTTTTGATTTTTTGTTTTTTTTGTTTGATTTTTTATTGGATTTCTTGATTTTTAATTCTTTTTATGGATTTTTAAGTGTTTTTGTGAGTTTTTTATTTTTTTATTTTTTTAAAAATAAATCTTTTTTAATTTGTTTAATGACTTACCTGCTGGCGCGTTGACGAGGGAACTCGGAGATTACTCGTAGGGTGTTGGCAGCTGGCAGTCGATTGCGGAGGCTTTCGGCGTGGACTGCGGGGAAGTGGGGCAGAGAGTGAGCGCGAGAAGACGGCCTGCTAGCCTGGTTCATTCACGCATGGGGGTGTGTACGTTTGTAGTGCGCTACACGACGGGGCAGCCGTGCACACTGGGTCCCACTCGAGAGACAGTTAAAGGGAGAGAGAGAGTGGAGAGAGGGGAAAGTTAAAGGTGGAGAGAGAGAAAAGGAGAGATAATGGGGGAGAGAGAGAATGAGGGTTAGAGGGAGTTCTCGCGGGGGCAGTGAGAGAATAAGGGGGAGAGAGAGATGGTTAAGAGAGAGATGGGGAGAGTGGAGAGAGACACAGCTAGAAAAAAAACATTTTTCTAACCGAAGAAAATAAGGTCAAGCTTGAAATTCTCCCGGTTTTTAGGTCAAATTTTAAAGCTTTTGCCGGTAATTACACTAAAACTTGTGAATAATTCTCGGTTTTCTTCAAGGCAAGCTCAAAATTCTAACCTGGACTTTATGAAATCAACCGGTTAAATTACATTGTATCCAGGAAAGAGAGAATAAGGGAGAGAGAGAGTGAGTGGAGGTGAGTTCACGCAGAGCGAGACGAGAGCAAACGGTAGAGGAAGAAGAAGAAGATTTTTTTACTTTTACTTTTTAACATCGAAGGAAACTGTCCCAAGAGACCATAAAGATCTACCCGACGGAGAGTTTTATGCGCTACAAGGCATCAATTTCGAGCTCAGACCGCCTTTCTTTTATTTATTTATTTATTTTTTATTTTCAAATTTCCAAAAAATGCCGAAAATGATCGAAAACTAGCCGAAAACTCCAAAAAACGTCAGAAAATCCCAAAATTTGCCAGAAAAGTCCAAAAAATTCCTGGAAAATTTTAGAAATCTTAGAAAATTATCGTCATTCACAACAGAGCATTTCCAACACGCAAAAGCACACTGAAAATAGCAAATTTTATCGAAAACACCAATTTCGACAAAATTGTCCACCCGATCCCCAGAAATAGTAAAACGCTTAAAACTTGACATAGTGAGCACAAATGCGAACAAAATGATATCGTAAATACACACACATAAAATAGCTCGTAAAGATCGCAAAATCAAATTTTTATGGAATTATCCAAAAATTAATGCAAAAACTAGCAAAAATTTGCCAAAATTATCCAAAAATACCCAAAAATTTTCTATAAATTGTCCACACATTGGGAAATATTGTAGCCAAATAAAATTGCACAAATCACATCAATTCAATTGCCAACAATTTTATCAATAAAATCAAGACTAGGCAATTAAACCGCCAAAATTACCGACAAAATTAGGTAAAAAATTGACGCAATTAGAGTGTGTAAATCCCTGTTTTGAGGACAAAGACGCAGCATTTCATCATTACACACATCATTTATGGAATCAAAACATTGATTTAACCATGCAAATTACACACATTTTAAGTACACACACACAAAAAAAATTGACAGTTTTTACCAATTTTTAGGTGCGCACACAAAAGGGTTAAATTTTTCGGATTTGCAATGTGACTTCACAAATCATTAGTTAGGCATGAGCACAACACACATCAATCATCACAATTCACAAATCATAACGCACACATTGATTTCTAAGTGCTCAAACATGGGCAAAATAGTGCACATACACCTAAAATTAGCATGCACACAGTCAATTAGAATGCACACACACTTGATTTTAGTACATACACACCTAAAATTGACCATCCAAGCATGCAATTAACTCCATTAGACACCCAATTAGCAACGCACATTCATCAATTAGCAATTGAAACTTATCAAATTCATGCGCCGCCAATTCTTAAAAATTTTGGCATTACGATGGTGTGAAAATGAAAAATCGCAAAATTTTTCATCCCTAACATCAACATAGCATAGCATTACATTGCATTACATTACATTGCATCTTGGTGGGATATCTACACAATTCTATACATCTCTAGATTCTAGGGAGGTTGAGAATACCACCTTAATTACCTTTCCGTTGAAGCTCAATTGAATGGTCGAATGCTCCAATCCTTCATACCACATTAGTAAATTAGCAAAAATTAGTCAAATTAGCAAGGGGTTAGTGAAAAATTAGAGTGTGTAAACACACAATTGGCAAGATATGGTCACACATTAGGGAATTATGAACACAATGCTTCATGCATACACATTCAAAATCCACAAAAACATAAACACACAAGTGAAATTAGTGAGAAAATGCATTTGTTTATGCCACAATTACACTAGCGTAGGCCATCGTCCCCCGCAACGGCGCCAACCCCCATCGTTGCAATAGCTCCAATGACCAACGAAATTAGCAATCTGGAGGGATGAGCTACCCGGCTAGGGCATGGAAACACTCACACAGTTAGTGAGCTAATTGTGGCAACACAAATGGTTAACTCTATGAGGTGAGCTTCTCGGCCTATGGAGGAGCAAAGCCGCAATGAAAGGCAATCTCCATATCCACTTCTCTTCACCTTTAATCAAGCCAATCACACACACTACGATTGCAAGACGCACACAACACTAACCCTATCATGCAATACACTAATCGCAAGCACACACACATAGATCTATCGATCACCACACTTTAATCAAACATACATGCACACACAAGCAAAAGAGGGCAATCACATAAGATTAGAGAGGGATTAACCACTAATTAGTTAAGATCTAGTTAATCTAAGCATCATAGGCAATCATAAGAAGTAGGAGAGAGACATAGTGAGAGAGAATGAATCATTGATTAGTGTTAATCAAGTCTCATGAGCAAGGAGAAGCTCAAGGACTCCATAGCCACACACCTCAAGAGCTCTCACCAAAGAGTGCTCTCAACAAATGACTTGAGAAACCTAATTTCATTTACACACTGCCTTATATACCTAGGGTTAAAATATGCAATGTCCGGGCACCCAAGGCCTTTAGGACTCACCACTTACTGAATCTGCAACCTAAGCACAATAAGTGACCTATTCTTTACAACTTGGAACTCCCATTGAGCCCGTAATACATTAAAATATTACAATGGCTTGAAATAAATCAAGAATTTACAATACGTAACCATTTTGGAAAATGTGGAAAATGTGTAACTCCAATCTTTACTGCTTCTTTGCATTCATTCTCGATGTACATTCGTACGTCTTCGGTCTTTAGCTGCTTCTGTTAATTGACGTTGACTCAGTTAACACTTCCCTCTGAACCTTCCTCCCTAACTTCTCAATCTCCCAATCTTAGGGAATGTATATATATAAAGCTTTATACTCACAAAAACAAAAATAGTAAAGAGCAAGAGCAATTAATAAACGAGTGTGCACAATAAAAGTCAAAACATTGACCCAGACCTACACATTCACATCCGGTACACTGAAACAGAAACCTATGTCATCAAACAATTTTGATCCTCGTAACTCGAGTGATGGAGGGTAGGTAGGATTAGTACAATAGGAGTGTTTCTATTTTAGAGTTTAGTGATTAGCAAAGTTCTTTTTTCTTATTGATGTACCTCCTAGAGGTATTCTTGTGTTTCATAGTGTGTACATGAATGTGTTGCTGTGGTTAGGATTTAGACCTTCATGGAATCTTTCTCTCATTCACTCTTCAAACCAAGCGTGATCATCAACACAAACAGGTGTTTCTTGTCCATTAGCATTGTCTCTTATCTTTTTTGCATCTATGTTTGTTTGCTTTAATTGTGATTGGTAGCATAATATTCAACGCATTTGCTTATTACCAAACATTAAATTCAATGCAATTTTTTGTCATAATCACTTGTTTAGTTTAAAAAGCAAGCAGTCTGACTAAGCTAGTTTGACCAAGCTAGGCGTTAGAGATGTTCTCTTAATAACATGGGGAATGCCTTCCTAATAATCTATGGCTACTTAGGTTCTTAATCCAATTTAGGCAATATGGTGTGCAATGTACTATGGATTTCTAGTGGGCTTAGTCTCTATTGACATTTAGCTTAAGTATTATAAAGGGCGTTTACAAATGTGATGAGCGTGGGGAGGGTAACAATGTTATATGACCCCCCAAAGTTACAAAATTAAAATGCTGAAAACGAACAAACAATAAAAAATCAAAGTGCCACAATGTAAAATCTAAAGCGGTGAGGCGGTCCGGGGCGGGCAACAAGAAGAGTGGCCTCTAAGCACCCTTCTAGGCTCCTGTGCTGCTCAATTGGGTTGGGGTTGGAAAAAATAACAAACACACACACAAACCCGCAACCTAATCCTACACAAATTTGGGGCACCACCTAGTTTTGGATGCGAACTAGGACGTGTAGAGAGAGAGAGAGAGAGAGAGAGAGAGAGAGAGAGAGAGAGAGAGAGAGAGAGAGAGAGAGAGAGAGAGAGAGTGCTTGGGTGCTTTGAAATGTATCGGCAGTGATCAAGCAAACACAAATATATATATATATATATATATATAAGGAAGAGAGAGAAGGGGGAAGGGGTGCTTGTTGCTCTAATACCTTCTTACGAATCTGTCATGACCAATCAAAGTGAGATTAGTATTTATTCAACATAGCTTGAGTGAATTACACTGCAACACATCACAAGAAAAGCCACCCTAATCACTGTCTTAAGGCCAAGGGAGTCCTCTCTACTCTGTCGCCCTCTTATAGTATGTGGGATTTATGGCTAAATTGATAACAACACCCAGAGACAAGCTATCAAGAACTTAAATAAAACACCAAGACACTTACACATCATTGTTGTCCATGACTTCACGTTGGAAGAGAGACAAAGTATCCATGCTTAGTCCAAATCCACCCTCCTTGATTCAGCAAATGTTGGGCTTACACTAGTAGGAGAAATGATAGATTTCCTACTCTCAATCGAATGATCACTCTCTCTTACAATGGCATAGATCTCTCTTGCTAATCACCCCTAATACAACACATACATATGCATAAGCCAATGAGATTCCACTCAAGAGCTCCTTCTCAAGAGGTTGAGCTTGGCTTCTCAAGCTATAGCATAGTGCTCTTGCTTATGGCTTCTCCCTTGTGTGCTAGCTGCACCCTCCTTTTATAGCAATTTTGAGGGCTAGAGTTACTCCTCTAACCATGGTTGGGTTAGATTTTGAGCACTTTATCTAATTTCTTTTGCTTGGAATTATCAAGAAGTTGGTGGGGATAGATGAAGAAAAGAGAGAGGAGAGAAATGGAGGTGATAGGACTTTTCAAAGTAGGTTAGTGTTAGTAAATTAGTAGAGTTAGTATTTTTATTAATTTACTAATAGAATTGAATATTTACAAGGGGAGTATCCATGTAGGATACAAATAAGGAAGAAAAACTCTTAAGAGGTAAGAAAATATGGATTTATTATAATGTTGATGCTCGAAGTGTTTTGAGTAGGGCCAATTTTGACGCTTGTTGACGGTCCACTAGCTTTGACGGTACGGTTTTTCCTCCATCTTGACCTTCCTTGGGAGCCAAGGTAATTGAAGATGAGCAATCAATCACCATGATGCTCTCTTTCAAGAGAAGAGGCTGAATTTTTTGGTTTTTTTGATAGATATGGGTAATTTGGCGGAGAAAAAATGAGACTAGGTGGTCAATTTTGGGATGGAAGTGTGTGTAGGAGGCATGAGTTCACCATGGTTTCTCAAATTCTTAAGGTTGAGGAGAAGGTGAGTAGGGTGCAGAGAGGAGTGGTGAGAGAGGTGGGGATGATGAGTGGAGAAGTGTGTGTGAAAGAGAAAAATGATAAAGTGGAAGAGGGAGTGTGGCTGCATAGCATGGGCAAACTGGGGTCCACCAATAAAATCATAGCTCACAGCTCGTAGCTCAAAAAAATATGAAAACATTTGAGGCAAAATTTTAGCTCACGAGCTACAGTTCTTGTCTTTATCACCTTTTCAAATTTGGAGATCAAGTGACCTTTAAAAATTCAGCAAAACCGACTGTTTTTTTCCACTGCACAAAGTCCTTGTGGGGTCCTTCTTTGGGCTTTTGAATGCCTCCAAGAGTGAGCCCTCCATAATGCATGCATGCATGCCACATATCCTTGACCTTATTTTGTAAGTCTATAATTGAAGATATTGTTGAGATCATGATATAAGTGAATAGTACAACTAAGGAAATCAAATATTGAGGAGTCTTGAAAATATGTACATGTCAAAATATAAATAATATAGGTGAAAAATATAAAGGGGTCAACTTTAAAACTAAATCTCTCTCATTATGAGGCTACCATAAAAAGATGAATATTTTTTGTGTTCTAATTTATGAGAGTAAAAGAGAATAGATGTAGGAAGGAAAAATATCACAATAGTAAAAAAATATACACATAGATAAAACTAGTTTTTTTTGGATTTTTATTGGGGTAGAGTTACACCAAAAATAAGAGAATCTTGCATGAAATTATTTCTATATGGAATAAAGAGTATGCAAAATGGTAAGAAAAATTATGGTAGTGGTGAGTCAATGTACATAGCATAAATAACGCACACCTATGTATAAATATTTAGATAAAGACCAAAATAATTATAAAAAAATCCTTATATTTAGGCCCTATATACAATGAAATATTTACACACAAAGAGATCATAATATACTTTTATTTTTTATCTTTTTATTTATTTTTGGCTCAATTAGCCCAATGACTAGCTAATTGAGGGTTTTAAAGAAGATATGGAGAAAGTCCCCTAACTCACACACACCTATGTACAATGAAATGGTAGGGATAGACATAGTGTTTGGGTGATTTTGGTAGGGTGAGGTAGCTCACTATGGCAATTTGGATAGTCAAAAAACGGTTATCAGTGGAAAGAGAAATCTCAGCTTGATTTGGTACTTCACTCACATGTATCGCCTATGGTACTAGAGCCCTAGAGGTTCCCAGTGTGGGTGCTTTTCCTTGAAAAGCAAAAAACCCATGGCATACAAAATAAGCACACACATCAAAATGGAATCACTGTGAAAACACATTGGGGGGTCAAAGAAAATAAAATAAGTCAGGTGATGATTTCATGAGCAATTCCTTTTATCGTAGCTTAAGTACAAGGTCTTCTAGGTATAGCCTCTAGTCAGCCCCTTGGACATGAAATACTTGGCTCTCACGATTAAACAACTTAATTGACCAGAGAAAATTGAGAAGCTTGCCCATGGTATTAATAGTCTATCTTTAGTGCCTTTCGATCGTTAAATTAGCGACCCCAAACTTGTTTAGTTTTTTACCTTTACAACTATTTATGCCTTTGATTATATTACAATTTAATGTTTATTGCTGACAAATGGTTTAAAATTCTATTACCAATCAATTTGTCTGACTACAACTACATATGCTTTTTAATTGTAAATGAGAATGCAAGTACTGTGCCAATGTTGTTTGATTTTGTAGTGACTAAACAAGGCTAAGGACATTCATCTCAAATGCTCTTCCACCTCGACGAATGAGCTTCAACTTAATATCTTCCGATGACGGAATCTACATCAGGAAGGGGGGCTTGTTAACCCTCACGCACATTCCTGTCACCTATGACAGACGCCGTATTATTTATTTGGTAGAGTCAGGGACCGGGCTTGTCGGTCCAATAGGAAAGGGTAAGAGTGATCGCCGATGAGAGGTGCACTCTAACAGGAACATTCAAGGGTTAGTTGGCTAAGTATGGGTGCCCAAGTGTGAATAGGGAGAGCTCATATAAAAGTCACCTAAACCTAGAAATCATGCATTCTCTCATTTGTGCAATGCAAGAAAAGTGCTCTTGCTCCATCTCCTTCTCCATCTCCTTTCTGTACTACTCTGTGTGTGTGTGTGTGTGTGTGTGCTTCAGAGAGAGAGAGAGAGAGAGAGAGAGAGAGAGAGAGAGAGAGAGAGAGAGAGAGAGAGAGAGAGAGAGAGAGTGATTGAGCATTGCAGTGGCACGACGGCGGCGAGGTTGAGTGTAGCGTAGCTGCGTCTCCCTGTTCTTCGCAGCAAGGAAACCTCCACGATAGCAAGCGTAGAGCTGTGAGTGACACACCATCGTTATCTTTGAGCTTACTAGTTTAGGCTAGTTGCGTGCTTGGAGCCATTTGTGGCTCGCACACAGTGTATCGGCAAGTCCCTTGCATTGACACATGCGACATACGCGCACAAACGACCTTGCAAAATCATGCAGGGTATTGAGAAGCATGAGATTGCCCAATACTACAAGAGATAGTTCATGAAGCTTAGTTATCAAATGTCATTAAATTGCCAAACTCTGCTTGACCAAAGCAACATTTGCTTGTCAAGTTGGCATTGTAGAAAATCTTGCAGATTTGAATAAGCTCAAAATTGAAACTTAAATTTAAGGTACTTATGGAGTTTTTGTAATCATTGTCCTTGGCATTAGAAGTCGTAGCATCCTGGTGTGTGATTTCCAACGTTGGAATCAACTCATAGCTATGGATTTCAATGTGCTTTTAATGTTTTTCATGTACTTATTTTGCTCGCGCCGTGGAGTGACCATGCATCCAAGGCATATACATAAGTATGGAGCCATGCTCCTGCAAGTCAAAATTTTCCCCTCCGCTTGATAGCACAAAGAGGACATATCAAAATAAATATTGACCAATGAAATGTATGGCCCAATGGACTTACAACCTTAATGTAACACAATGCAAGCCATGCTTGCCTTAAATGTTTTGCCATGTCGCACGTGACGCCTTGAACTAGAAAGAGGCGGCCATGCCAAACATTTGTGTAGCCAACAAAAAATCTAGTAACAGGCCTTGCCATACTAACAATGGCCAAGTATCCAGGTGCTCCCTGGATCAAGAGCTATCTCCTTGAGATATTAAAGCATTGCTGACTGGCCTTGCTTTTGCATAAAAAAATAATCGTTTGAAAACCTCTTCCAATATAAAATCATACATAAAGCTAAAAAAAACTCATAAAAAAGGCATTCTCCAATTTGATGATCATACCCATTTGAGGTGATCTGGCCGATGTGTTTCATGGATAGAAGTCGTGCTTCGTATTGAGACCGTTTCATTGCCTTGCTTGATTGTGGTCTTCAAACTAATATTTGGTCTTTGCTAACACTATTTTTGGCAAAATTTGGGTGCTTATGGTAATTATCAGAAGCCTTGCTTGTGCCTTGAGTACTTATACTACACATTTATGTAAAAGGCTTCCTTGGCAACGCACATGTTCGTTGCATGCCATAGCCATCAAGCACATTCTCAAGAAAAGTAAAAATCAATTGTGTACCTCATGAAGTACTCGTGCCGACCGGCCTTACTGTCATAATTATCGAATGAATTTCACTCAAGAAGAGAATTGATAAATTCTTTGCCGGATACCGTTGCTTGGTGCTCCCATGCCTTACATGGTGTGTGGTGTATATCCTACTGTGTGCATGCTTTGCACCATTAGTGCATGAGAGAGAGAGAACCGACTACACTCTGATACCAGTGTAATATGTGTAGCTCTTGGAAAGCAGTGTTACAAGCAGAGCTGCGGGCTTACCACACACACACACACTCACACACACACACACACACATACACACACACACACACACACACACACACACACACACACACACACACACACACACACACACACACACACACACACACACACACACACAATGTATTACCTAAGGATCATTAACTTAATTGGACACCTTTAGCTTCACCACACTAGGAGTCCACCATGGGTATTAACCCTTCTAGGGGACAAGGTGGTTTTTCACAAAAGGGGGCGGTTTACTGCCTCTAATATTACTTGTCGTGAAGGCGCCTTGTATAGCTCTCTCATTTTGCCTTTAGGAGGCCTAGCGCTAGCTGTGGGGGGTCTCTCCATTCATGATGCTCTGCTCACCTTTTGGGACTGTGAGGCACAATTTGGGTAGCATTATTGACATTTGGTATCTGTAAACCTTTTACATAGTTTTCTATGTATCTCCTTGAAACATGACAAATTATTCCCCAAGTTAAGCTGTAGATAGCATTATCTTTGCCCTGATATTGTCTATCCCATGGGTCTCCTAAGATTTGAGCTTCTGTGGTTTCAGGACCCAAGGCATCATAGAAGCTAGACTCTCGTCTATATCTATGACTGTTCCGGTCAAAGTATATGCTTGTTTGATCACAACATCAAAGCTTGATTTCCAATGGAGGAGAGTTTGGCTCTGAACAAATTTTATGGGTTCACCTAGGTAATATCCTTTAACTCTAGAGAGGATGGGCTATAATAGATTCTTTCCTCTGAGATGAACCATCCTTTTTTATCTATCACTGGACGCACGTCTATGAGCTGGTATGTGGGCCGTTCAAACACTGGTTGATCCTTTTTGTACAGTTTCCCTTTTTGTTCCACATAGTGTGCATATGAATTATGTGTACCATACAAATCTAACATCATTTTGTTTGATGTGTCCCTTAAACTCATGAATGATTGCACACGTGTGTCGGTGGATGCAAAATCTTTTGGAAATTTAACAGTCTTTTCAACCTTTGGTGATATCTCGACACCTTTACTAAATTCATGCAGGAATTTGTTGTTCAAAGAATCAATTTTAAGCTTTTTAGGTGCCTATGCATCTTTATGCTGGTTTTGAACTTGCAGTGTTTTTACTGGTGCTTCTAATGGTAATGCAGAATCATCTGATTGCATGAGAAGTGACGAGTTAAATGCACTTACATCGAGATTTGCATTTCCAATTTGCTCTGTACCTTGCTTGTTGGCAGTTGATGTGTCCCTATTGTCTAGATTTCTTGGACAATCTTCAGAAAAATGTCCACCTTTTTGTCCACAATCTGAGCAATACGCCATGACTGGTGGTATTTCAACTGGCTCCATCATGTCAAGCTCTAGCTGAAAAGTTTTAGCTTATGTACTTGCCAAGTTGTCGGCATCTTCTTTTAGAACACTGAGCATCAAACTATAGGTTGCTCCATCTTGGCCTTTGTACCGGCCTTTGTACCATCTTTGGCTCGGTTCTCCAATTAGATTGGCTTTAATTGGTTGATCTGTTGGATCTTCCATTATTGGCTCTTGACTATAGATCTGACCACTGTAATCCATGTACAATGACCCTGATTGCATATGCACTAAATGGATGCTTTGCCGGCCAGTGCAGATTTCTAGATACCCACTTGGATTGACTTTCTGAATTTCTATATGCACTTCATCTTTAAGCTTGCAATACCTGGCTCCACTGAAGTCTATGAATATCTGGGAGTTCTCTAAATCTGGCTTGACTTTGATCAATAGGATCTTGGCTCCCGTGTTGCTTTTATTGCTCATAAGATATCTATGGCATGTTGAATCTGTGTACAAGACTTTGTCTCCGATGTAGCCATATAGTTGTAAAATGTGCTCTGTTTGCAATTGTGCATGTGTTGCCACTGCTACTAGCTTGCTCTGTTGTACTTGAACTCTCGGCTTGATTTTAGTCCATGTTGGCTTAATCCACAAAAACTATCATTTGGCAGATTCTTGTATTGATTAGCAGAATTTTTGTCGTACTAGCCTAATCTACAATCGCATGTGAGTTGTGGCCCTGTTCGTCCAATTAGAAGGTCGATTTTCAATGCAATTGCTTGCACTAGCCAATTTATAGCGTGCATGTTCACTTCTAGCTCCTTGATCGAATCGTGGCAACTCAATCAAAATTTAGCTAGAATAAGTATTCTTGGCCAAATTAATTCAATTCCAGTTTCCAAGGAGATCCCAAAATCTACCTCGAAATTCTGAGCTTCGATGAGTTTACAATTCTGATTTGTCGATTTTTGGCTCGATTAGAACAAACTTAGAAATTTTGTCTGCCCCTCACAGCTTCGGGTTGATCGTTTTCAGCTTTTTTCGGCTATTCGGATTCGCTTCGCACAGTGTGCTCGGTTTGCTGTGTTTCCTCGATGTGCGGTTTTTTTCCGGCTTTGTGTTTTGCTTGTCTGACGCTTTTTGGTTTTTTTTTTGTCTTTTTCTGGCACTTTCGACAACTTTCTTTTTATTTTTCCAAAATTTTTTGTAAAGTTTTGAATTTTCTATTTTTAAAGCATTCTTCTGATTTTTTTGGAAAAGTTTGATTTTTACAGATTTTTTTGTAAATTTTATAAAATTTTTAATGTTTTACGGACTTATTTGAGTCAATTTTTGATTTTTTAATGAGTTTCTGCGTTTTGATGAATTTTATGATTTTTTTGGTCAATTTTGGATTTTTAATGAATTTTTGGTGACCTTTTTGAGTTTTTAAACTAGTTTTGGGCTTTATTAGTGATTTTTTTTGATTTTTATGTGGATTTTTGATTTTATTATAATTTATTGTGTGCTGTTTTAAATTTATCTGTGAGTGTTTTTGATTTATTTGTGTATTTTTGTATTTTTGTATTTTTCTATGTGTTTTGTTTTTTTTATTTTTTTGTGAGTTTTTTAATCCCTTTCATTGATTTTTTATCAGTTTTTCATTTTTTTATGATTTTTTTTTGTAAAGTTTTGATTTTTTTGTAATTTTTATGAGGTTTTAATTTTTTGTGATTTTTTCTATGAATTTTTGATTTTTAAAGAATTTTTTGTGTTTTTAATGAAAATTTTAGTTTTTTTTCTTTTTTGTTTTGTTTTCTTTTTTAAATGACTTTTAAAGTATTTTTTGTGACGTTTAAATTTAATTTTATATAGCTTACCTATTTGCAGCATGGAGGGAGCCGTTGACAACGAGGCCAGCGCACATGCGGGCACAGAGGGGCACTGATTCCGAGCCCTTTATTTTGCAGCTAGCGAAAGTGTGCAGTGTACGCGGGTCGGATGGGCAGAGCCACGCACGCGCGAGAGAGAGAGAGAACGTACTGTAGGTGGAAGGCACGCGAGGGAGGGCCCGGAGGTGGTACACGTCAAAGGAGTGGGATGGCCTCGTCACTATCTGGCACGGCCTTGGCCAGGGGGGATCTAGGGCCCAAATTTGGGGACGCGAGGTGGCTTTAATCTCGACCGTCGGATCACGTAGTGAACTGGGGGTGAACTAGGGGTGAACTCGGGGCAAAAATGGCGCCCCAAGTTCACTCCTAGTTCACCCCCCTAGTTCACCTGCCTCGCGGGGTGTGGGTCGGCGAACCTGGGATGTCTCGGTTGTCACACGAATGCCCTACCACCACACTAGCGCGCGTCGCTGTCCATGTTGGCATGGCACATGATCATACCTTAGTTTAGGCTCCCCTAGTTCTCACCCCCAGTTCACCCACCCCTAGTTCACCCCACCCTCAGTTCACCCCTAGTTCACCCACCGCTAGTTCACCCCTAGTTCGCTTTGTGATCCGATGGCAGAGATTAAAGCCGCCTCGCGCCCCAAATTTCGGCCCTAGATCCCCTCCGGCCCAGAGCCGTGCCATATAGTGAGGAGGGTGGGAGGGGGACTCAGGAGGGTGTGTGTGTGTAGTGTAGGGAAAAAACAAGAATACGAGAGAGGGGTTCACGGGAGTGCGCAAGGTGTGTGAGAGAGAGAGAGTGCGTACGGCTCGCATGGTGCCTAGCGTGTAGCGAGTGAGAGAGTGAGAGGGGTTTAGTGAGAGAAAAAGGGAGAGATATAGAGAGAGTGTGAGGGGGAGGTTAGAGAGAGATCCCACACAGGGTTAGAAAAAGATGTTTTCCCTAATCGAAGAAAATAAGGACAAACTCAAAATTCTACGGCTTTTAGGTCCAATTTGAAGCTTTTGCCGAGATTTACACAAAGACTTGTGTAAAATTTGACGGTTTTCTTCAAGGCAAGCTCAAAATTTAACCGAGATTTTTAGGATTTCAACTAGGTAAAATACACTGGACCTCGGTTTTTTTTCTACATTGGTCATTCGCTGCAGCGAGAGAGAGGGGAGGAAGAGAGAGAGAGTAAGGGTGTGGGGTTGGTTCAAACAAAGCAGGAGGAAGAAGAAGAGAAGTATTTTATGCACTGCAAGGCACGATCCTCGCAACTCGAACTGACCTTTTTATTTTATTTTATTTTTTAAATATCCACAAATGCGAAAATCAAGCCGAAATTTAGCCGAAAATGCTAAAATTCGCCAAAAAATTTCCAAAAAAATCTAGGAATCTTGGAAAATTACTGACATTCACAACAGAATATTTTCGACACGCAAAAGCACACCGAAAATAGTAGATTTTGCCAAAAATACGGTTCACGACACAAATATCAACCCGGTCCCCGAAAATAGCAAAATGGCGCTCAAAACTCGACCACGGAGGGCACAAATGCGAACAAAATGATGCTGCAAATACGCACACACAAAATAGCTCGCAAAGATCGCAAAATATTAAATTTTTATGGAATTAATAAAAAATAAATACAAAAATAGCAAAAATTATCCGAAAAATATCCAAAAAATTTCTACAAATTCTCCACACTTTGGGGAATGGTGCAGCCAAATAAAGTTGCCAAAATCACATCAATTTAATTGCCAATAATTTTATCAAATAAATCAAGAATAGGCAATTAAACCGGCAAAATTATCGATAAAAATAGGTCAAAAATTGACGCAATTAGAGTGTGTAAATGTTACCATATACATGTGGTAGTGATGTGTGTGAACACACTAGGACCGCCGGGGCATTTTTTCCCTCTTTAGGAGGTTTTTTCCCCCGTGCATTGTATATACGCCCATCACTCTAGGGCTATCGATCTTTCCATTGCACACTAAGTAACACACTCTCTATTGTGTGCCTTGAGCTTCCTTCGTCTTCTCCAAGCTGTGTGTGTTTCTCTGCAACCCTAATTCCAACAATTGGTATCAGAGCAGGTCACGTCCTCCCGGGCTTAGTCGCCAGCTGCTCCAGCACACGCCTGCTCACCTTCTCCGATTTCAGTGAGCTTTGGCGAGCGTTCGCAGGTCAACAAATATTTTGGGACAGCTCGAAGAGCTGGGTCTGCTCAGAATTTTGATTTGGGCTCATTTCGGCCTCCGTTTCCACTACAGGCAGTACTGCACAGGCTGTTTCGTCATTTAGTGCAGATTTTCTGTCAGTGCCGTTTTCTGCATAACAGGTGCCTTATAGTCTTCTACGGTTTGTGCTATATAGCACAAGTTGTTCCCGCTCCATTTCTCCTGTTTTCGGGCAGTTTTCACATCAGGTGCAACATTTACCATGGCTGACAACAACAACACAGATGTGTTCAAGATGTTTGCTGCTGAGGACAGGTTGGATGGGGACAACTACCCTATGTGGGCTTATATGATGCAACATGTTCTTGTGTCAAAAGGTGTCTGGAACATTGTGCAGGGCATTGATGTACGTCCTGGTTCTGAAGATGTAGGCGATGTTGAGGATGTTGCAGGTCTTGCTGCAAGGATTGCAGTTGTTAGAGTTGTTTTGCCTACGGCAGAACAAGCTCGTTGGGATGTTAAGGATGCACAGGCTCATGCATTGATTGCGTTGTCTGTGAAGCGCACCATTATTCCTCACATCCGTTCAGCAAAATCTGCAAAACAGGCTTGGGATATTCTAGCAGGTCTTTATGCAAGCCGCAATGAGGCTAAAATTGCTTTGCTGCGTAAAGAGCTAGAGTCGAAGATTATGCATGAGGAAGATGATATGGACACTTTCCTTGCTAGTGTCAAGGATATCAATGAGCAACTCATTTCTGCAGGTGAAGTCATTTCGGACAGTTCCCTTGTGCAGACTGTTCTCGATGCCTTACCAGATTCCTACCAGACTTTTGCTAGTACTTGGAGACTCATGACCCAAGGAAATCTTGAAGTTGTCAAGTTTGATGCATTATGCACATTGCTATTGCAAGAGTCACTTTCTAGAAAAAACAGGACTAGGCAGCGTGCAGTTGAACAGGCTTTTATTGCTTCTCAAAGAAAGGGTGGTAACAGTAATGCAGCCACTTCTTATGGTTCTGCTGCGAGTGGCAAAAATTCTGTTCCTAATGCTTCTGCTGGCAGCACTTCGTCTGGCAATTCTAGTGATAAGGGCAAAAAGAAGATGCGTTGCCATTATTGTAAAGCCAATGATCACTTGATCAAGTCGTGTCCTAAGTTGAAGGCCAAAGAGGCTAAGAAGAAAGAGGGTGGTTCCACTGCAAATGCTGGTTCCACTACAAATGCAGCCATTGTTGAGTCTTCTGTGAAAGGAGATTGTGATGCTGATGTTGATGCAGAATGGGCTTTTAGCGCAGAGTGCACTTACAATCCTGCTGTCCATGATGCATGCTTGTCAGTTGCTGCAGATTCACATGTGTGGTATTTCGACAGTGGTGCTACAAAGCACATTACCTCACATCGTGAATTGTTTACCTCTCTCGAGTCTGTCCCTCATGGGAATTCAGTCACTTGTGCCAACAACGCCCTTTATCCAGTTCAGGGAGTTGGAAAGATTGTGCTCACTGCTGCTAATGGCAGTTCCTTCACACTTGTTGATGCACTTTATGTACCTGGGATCAAGAAGAATCTCTTGTCTGTATCCGCACTTGCTAGACTTGGACTTGTAGTCAATTTTGTGGATGACAGATGTACAGTTCATGATCTCAGTTTTGGTGATGAAATTGTTGCATCTGGGCTTTTGTGCCGTGGGTTGTATAAGCTCACTTTGTATGACAAGTGTGGACAAAATTTTGCAAATGCTGTTGCAGATTCAAGGGCTATTTCAGATGCAAAACTTTGGCATGCACGTTTTGGTCATCTGAATTTTGCAAGTTTGCTGCGTTTGCAGAAATCTGATATGGTTGCTTCTTTGCCGCCTCTTGAAGCACCTGTCAAACATGTTTGTGAAGGCTGTATTCTGGGTAAAATGCAGCGTTCTAAGTTTCCAAAGGATGGTTCAGTTAGGGCCACATGCAGGCTGCAGCTTGTGCATAGTGATGTTTGTGGGCCCATGCAAACTCCGTCCTTGGGCAATTACCTGTACTTCGTGACTTTCATTGATGATTACTCCAGGCATGCATGGGTATTTCCGCTTAAAGCGAAGTCCGAAGTTTTTATGTGCTTCAAACAATTTCTGGCTATGGCTGACAATGTCTCAAAATGTACTATGGGCACCCTCCGTTCCGATCGAGGGGGGGAGTATATATCTCATGAATTTAATGCATTTCTGGCTAGTCGTGGGATAAAACACCAATGTACAGTGCCTTATACACCTCAGCAAAATGGTGTTGCTGAGAGGAAAAACAGGTCACTAACGGAAATGGCACGATGTATGGTCAAAAGTCAAGCTTTGCCGCATTCTTTTTGGCTTGAGGCCATCATGTGTGCCACTTATGTACTTAACAGGTGTCCTACGAAAGCTTTGCAGTCTATTACTCCATATGAAGCATGGCATGATAGAAAGCCTTCTATTGAGCACATGCGTGTTTTTGGCTGTTTGGCATATGCTTTGGTGCCACAAGTGCAGCGCAGAAAATTGGATGATAAGGCTGTCAAATGTATTTTTGTTGGTTATAGTGCTGAAAGCAAAGGTTATAGATTGTATCATCCGCAAACAAAACGTATTCTGGTTTCACGGGATGTAGTATTTGTGGAAGATTCTGTTCAGCCCTTGCTGTCATGTACTAGAGACAGTAATGTAAGCTCACAGGACATTTATGACACTTTGTTGCCTCTTTTCAGTGGTGGAAATACGAATGTAAGTTCCAATGAGGCAAATGTACAGCCTATGGGGGTTTCTGAAAATGTTTTAGAACAGCCTATTACTGATGCAGATGTACATGATGTACTTGATGAGGAAAGGGCTGAAAATGAGCAGGCTAGAGGTATGCCAAAATGGCTGGTGCACACTTTGCGTGACAGTATATTGGATGCACCTTTATCTAGTCGTACTCGTTCAGGCTCTCACCATGCATCTTATGCATCAGATTGTTATGCTTTGGCTGTGTCTAGTTTACATGATGTTGAGGAGCCTCTGTCTTTTGATGAAGCACAGAATTCAGAAAATTGGATTGCTGCCATGAAATCAGAATATGATGCACTTATAGAGAATGACACATGGACTTTATGTGATTTGCCTCCTGGCAAAAAGGCCATTGGTACGAAGTGGGTTTACAAGTTGAAACGCAAGCCGGATGGTGAGATCGATCGCCATAAGGCTCGACTTGTTGCAAAGGGTTATGCACAACAAAAAGGCATAGATTATGAAGAGACTTTTGCTCCCACTTGTCGTATGACTACTGTGCGTTTTCTATGTGCATTGGCAGCTCATTTTGGTTGGGATGTACATTAATCAGACATTGTTATTGCTTTCTTGAATGGTGACATATTTGAGGAAGTTTATGTAACGCAGCCTCGCGGTTTTGTCATAAAAGGACAAGAGGACAAAGTGTGCAAATGTAAGAAGGCTTTGTATGGGTTGAAGCAATCTCCTCGTGCTTGGTATGAGAAAGCTGACACTCATTTGGTTAAACGAGGCTTTCGTAACAGTCCAACAGAAAGCACATTGTATGTAAAGCGTGAGGATGATGTATTTCTCATTGTGGTTCTTTATGTTGATGATTTGCTGATCACTGGACCAAATGAGAGACATATTGCTGAATTTAAGGCTGATTTGAATGCTACTTTCAAGATGAAAGATTTGGGGCTGTTGCATCATTACTTGGGTATACAGTTTAAGCAGTGTGATGGTGGTATTGCCTTGTGTCAGAAAAGTTACATAGAGACATTGCTATGTAAGTTTGGACTTGAGGATTGCAAACCTCTTGCCACTCCCATGGAAACAGGTTTGAAGTTGAGTCTACATGATGCTGGCGATCCTGCTGATGTCACTCTTTACCAAACTGCTGTTGGTTGCCTCATTTATGTATGCAACACGAGGCCAGATATTCAGTTTGCAGTCTCGCAGGTCAGCAGATTTATGCATAGCCCAGGGTTTAAGCATTGGCAGGCTGTCAAGAGGATTTTCCGCTACCTTAGTGGCACTTTACATCTTGGCTTGTTTTATCCCAAGGGGGGATCATTGCCGCCAGACTTACATGCTTTTTCGGACTCAGATTGGGCTGGTTGTTTTGACACGCGAGTGTCCACAAGTGGTTTTTGTTTCATGCTTGGCAGTTCATGTATATCATGGTTGAGCAAGAAGCAACCTACTGTGGCCACTTCTAGTTGTGAGGCTGAGTACAGGGCAGTCTTCACAGCTACGGTTGAGTGTGTATGGCTCAGACGCCTTATGGCTGACTTGGGTGTTGGACAGGACACTGCCAACACTATCTACACTGACAGTTAGAGCGCATTGGCAGTTGCGAGGAACCCAGTTTTTCATGCTCGCACAAAGCACATTGAGGTGCATTACCACTATGTCAGGGAGAGGCTCTCAGCAGGAGAGATCAGCTTGGCTTATGTGCCAACACAGGACAACCTTGCAGATCTTTTCACAAAGGCATTGTCTCGTGAGAAGCTTGAAGCTTTCCGCAAAGCTTTGGGCTTACTCCCCTTTGTGGACTGATCCTGTCCTCAGGGCATGGCACTTCCCTTTACTCATGTGCCAGCTCTCGTTCACCGCATCACTCCAGGGGGGATTTGTTACCATATACATGTGGTAGTGATGTGTGTGAACACACTAGGACCGCCGGGGCATTTTTTCCCTCTTTAGGAGGTTTTTTCCCCCGTGCATTGTATATACGCCCATCACTCTAGGGCTATCGATCTTTCCATTGCACACTAAGTAACACACTCTCTATTGTGTGCCTTGAGCTTCCTTCGTCTTCTCCAAGCTGTGTGTGTTTCCCTGCAACCCTAATTCCAACAGTAAATCACTGTTTCGAGCACAAAAACAAAGCATTTAATCATTACACACATCAATTATGCAATCAATGCATTGAATTAACCATGCAAATTAAACACTTTTTTAAGCACACACATACTAAAAAATTTGCAGTTTTTACCAATCTTTAGGTGCACTCACAAAAGGGTTAAATTTGTCGAATTTGCAATGTGACTTCACAAATCATTAGTTGAGCATAAGCACAACACACATCAATCATCACAATTCCTTGAGGATAGAGGTCCCTCTGGCTTGCCAGAGTATATTCATTCTTTTAGATAGGATCGGAGAGTGGTGGACTCTTTTGGTCTTAGAGGGAGTCTAGGGAGCGTGTGTCTGGCCTAGATCCTTCGTCTTAGGTAGTATTAGGTAGTAGTTGGTTGTGGTGTAGAGAGTAGGAGTTGGAGTGGAAGATGTGGTGGTAGGTTGACTTGAGAGTCTGTGTGAGGCTAGGAAGAAACCAAGGCATCAAAATCACCATCTCACATGATGAGTAGGAGTAGGGTAAGTAGGATATCTTGATTGCTGATCTAGAGTACTTTATGCATGTCTTATTTGCTGTTAGGCTCATCAGAAAAGTGGAAAACGCTAAGTAGGAAAGACGGTAAATTGTGTTTGGAAGCTGATTTGAAGTCCAAAAATTTTCTGTGATTATTGCTGAGAGCTCTACAGAGCATAGGGAGTACTACTGCCAGAAAAAAATTGCATTTTAAGACAGTAGACATCCTACGCGTAGGATTTCTCTAGGGCACTTTTGGTAGGGAATTTGGGAAAACTGAGGTTACCAGTGTGTTCAGAAGGGGGGGTTTACCCTAAGTACACATTGAAACTAAAGTTTTGACCAACTCTTGACACCCAAAAGACCAAAGACGGAGTGTCAAAAACGCGAAAACAAGAAACTTAAGATTCTGAGCACAATTTTGCATAAAAAACTGTAGGAATGCTTGAAAAGTAGTGCTCAAGACTTGGGGATGCCTGTGGATGAATTTTGCCACAAATTTCATCAGTAGACATCCTACGCGTAGGATGTCTAGAGAGTGATTCTGGAAGCAAAAATCAAGTTTTGGCATCATACCCATATTCTGCATGTTGTGTTGGACACACACACCAAAGCTCATGTCATTTGGACATATAGACTGAGAATTAAGGGGATGTTACTCTTTCAGAGAAATATTTTCCCAAAAGTGGTGATTCTGAGCAATTTTGACATCCAAAATTTGTTGTGATCACATATTCTTGTTATATGCATCAAGAAGCACCTTGGGTAGAAACAGAAGTCCATTCTGAGAAAAAAAGACATCCTACGCGTAGGATGTCTACAGGGTGATCTGGTGGAAATTTTGAAATTCTGAGTTGACCAGTGTGTTCAGAAGGTAGGTTTTACCCTATTATCACCTGGAAAGTGGAAATTTGACCATATCCTGACAAGATAAGGCCAGATAGACTGAAATTGCCAGACATCCTACCCAAATTGTGCCAAGGCATTATTCCAAGACCAAAACCATAGGATGGCTGCAGGAGCATGATCTCCATGATATATTGAGTGACTGAGAGAGTTTTCATCTCATTTGGGGAAGAAACGGGGGTCCTAAGCAGACTTAAGCACTTTTGACTGAAAAAGACTAGAACAGCTAAAATTGGGGTCTTTTGAAATCCAAACCAAAATCTGAGCATACCACTGGGTTACTGACATCAAGGGGAAGTTGTGGGAGAACTATGGGGTCAAACAGGCCAAAAAGACATCCTACGCGTAGGATGTCTTCTGTGTGATTTTGGACTCTAAACTTAATTCTGAGCATACCACAGTGATCAACACCTTAAGGAGAGTGTGTGGTTCAAATTTGGGGAAATTCTGAGTAGTTAGACATCCTACGCGTAGGATGTCTCATGCATAATTCTGAAACCAAAATTCTACTGTGACTATACCATGCTGTCATATAGCCTTAGGCAAGCCTCCTAGTCAAATTTGGTCCAATTTGGAGCTGATTTGACTTGAAAATTCATCAGAACAAACATCAGGCTTTTGGAACATATTCTTGATCATTTGACCAACCTATAGGTGTCAGAATCAAAAAGTAAAAATAGCTGTGAGTTAAGCACATCAAGGGGAAGCTACAGTGCAAGTTTGAGCTGAAACAGAGCAAAAAGACATCCTACGCGTAGGATGTCTCCAGCTTGATTTAGGACTCCAAACCAACCTATGAAGGGGAAGCTGGGGTGAAAATTTCAAGTCATTCTGAGCAAAAAGACATCCTACGCGTAGGATGTCTCAAGGGCATTTTTAGGTCCAAACTCAAATCTGAGCATACCATTGTGTTGCTGGACTTAAGGGGAGTCTCTGAACCAAATTTTGTTAAATTCTGAGCATATAGACATCCTACGCGTAGGATGTCTCTAGGCCAGTTTTAGGGTCCAACTGAAATTTTGACCATACAGAAGTGTTCACAGTGTCACAGAGAACCCAAATCTTTTTTCAAAATTGAATTTGGACTCATTTTACTGTTTTGGCCATAACTTTCACAAACGGTATCGGATCGGAAAAGTTTTTATATCAAAACCTAGCCTGAGAGCGACTCTACAGATCTTAGAGCAAAACTTGAACTAAATGCATGCCAATGGCAACCATTTAGTTCAACTTTGAAAAAAACATCGTTTAAGGCCTCAAAATCATTCGGAAGTTAGGAGTGTCTAAATCCGACAGTTCGAAAGAATTGTGAGAAAACGGTCACGGTTTTGAAGGCTTCTAAGTTAGCAGATTAAAATTATCTTTTGGGAAAACCATTGGTCACCCGCTGGAAGGTGCTCAAGGAACAAGTGTGGCCGTCAAAGGTACATCAAGGATTTTTGCATTCATTGTGAAAAAGTTTGCCAGCTAAATAGAATTTTGTAGATTGTGTGCTAAAGTGAACACAGGTTAGCTCGACTCAAGAATCGCTACAAAGGGAGCAGTCGTTGCAGTATAGTGGTACAACAAGGGAGTCAAGACGAAAGCAATGGCGTCTCAAAGGAATCAGACCAGGCAGGAAGAAGCTTCAAGTACATCCACAGATATTACAAGAGAGCAAATTCGAATCTATCTGATTGGATACTACAAAGGACTGCCATGCTATGAGGATGTCAATCGGAATTTGTACATCAAGACGAAGAAAGATACAGAGGAAACTTGGACATCTCAATATGTGGAAGTTGAAACAGCGAAGAATGTACTACACCCACATCCAAATTTCATGGAAGACTGTCTGGGATCAATTTACATGAGGCACGGAAAATACATCGACAATGAGATAGAAATGAGATAGAAATGTTGTACAAGGATCAACTTACAGAACTCTATGCATATCCTCCAAGTATTTTTCTGTACAAAGCACAAGATGGAAAATAGAAATTTGGTACCCTCTATGGAGATGAAGATGGTCGATACTACAGGGCTGTCACAAGTCATGAAGTTCCAGTAGAAAACAATCATTACTTTATGGCAGAAGCGTTTGGCTCAAGAGGAGAAGACTACATTTCTAAAGGTGGTAATGTATACCATCTCGTCATGGGTTTACCTCTAACTACGCACTTGGAAGAGTTAACAACTACAGCTGCACAAATGGGTGGCACAACACAAGGCACAACATGCAAAGACACAACACAAGTCTCGTGCACTGCACCAGCACAAGAGGTACCAGCTATGAAGATAGCCCAACTTCAAAAAGAACTAGCTTGGTCTCAAGAGCTACTTAACAAAGCACAAGAAGTCATATCATCAGGCATTAAACAGATGCCAACATCAGATATGGAACACTCTTGGATGGGGGGAGTTCAAACTCAACAAAGAGACCCTATATCTTCAAGAGTGGGATTAAGAAGTCCAGCTTTACAAAAAGCAGTGTCCTTTTCAGGAGTCCAAGTGGAATTTCAAGAAGCATTGGAAGATGCCGAGCCGGAGGAGAGACCACTGGAAAATCACAATGCCCAATGTAGAAGGTCAAGTCAAGATGTCATTGTGGTCGACAAATATGATAGGCACTATGAAATAGCCGATGTGAAAAATATGGATGGGTTTAGCAATTGTGGGCAACCTGTAAGTCACATACTTGGACCCTGTCCAAAAGCACCATCAAGGGAAATGGAAAACAAAGATTCGGTTCAATCTTCACCCTCGGTGCAAAACTCGTCAAAATCAACTCGGAAACATAGCCCTAAGGCTATGCAGAAGCCCCACGTCAAAGACCATATACTGATGGAAGAATTAGCATCACAACTGCTAGAAAGCATGGATAGTGATTTGATCTTGTATGCAAACAATAATGGAAGCTATTTTCAGCTTCTCAAGGACAAGACGATGAAGGATAAAGAGACAAAGCCAGTGGATACACCTAAGTCAGTCGTAATCTACAGGTTCATGCATGCAAAGAAGAGGTCATATCTATATCTAGATACCACAGGAAACCATTATCAGCAGTATTATGGAAAGCTGTCTCGTCCAAAGGGTGCACATGTTCAGATAACAACATATTGCGACCAATGTGCCATTGGTCATTTAGTGAAGGACTGCCCAATAAAGCTCTACATGGAAAAGAAGAAGCAACAAGCCAAAAGCAAAGCTCAGACAGTGACAACAAGGGAACGGAAGAAAGAATCCCCAACAAGATCTCCGGAAAAGAAGCAGATCTTGTCGCAGAGCACAAAAGATAGGCTCAAGACACAGTTTCTTGAAGTCAAGGGTGTCAATGACATTATCATAGAGAATCAGGCTTTCAAAAAAGATCAATTGAATTAGCTGATTCAAGATCGTTTAAGGAACCTCAGTGAGGATAAGTCAGAGCATCCACAAGGTGATGAAGATGAAGCTCGTAGTTCAAGGTTCGAGAGCAAAAGAAGCCAAGATTCTGACGATAGTGAGCCAACACAAGAAGACGTGGCAGAGGTAACAAAAATTCTTAGTGCCAAGTCACAAGTGGAAGACATGCAAATAGAGTCAATGGATGAAGCTGAAAGTCTACCAAATAAATTTTCTCTTGTGGACTCTTCATTGGTGATTGAACAAATCAAAGAGTATGAGAAGCTAAAAGAAGATGTAACTAAAGACATACAATGCACAAAAGAACAAGACATGATTGAGTCCAAGATTGACTACCAAGGACAAGCAATACTGGATATGAATGAATATGATGCATGGTTTTTAGGACCCCTTCTGAAGATGCAATAAAGGCACAGTCAGTTTTTGGAGAGATGAAGATACTCTAGTCCAAGGGATCTCGAAAGAGAAGAAAAATCTACTTCACAAGCACCAAAGAGTAAAAAGTGCCATGGACAGAAGATACGTGGGAACGAGCTCTTATGCATGCCTACAACCTATATCTTACAGAATAGCCCATTCTAGGTGTGAATTTCTAGTGAAATTTACACGAGGATGTTCGTGTGGACTCACAGCACAGCATACTCCGTTTTCACTTTTTTACCGACAGTAAATATTTTTCACCTACATGGTAAATACAAATCACTTTTTACCTACAGTAACTTTTTTAACCCATGGTAAATATTTTTTACTGCACCATAAGTATTTGGTAGGTAACAGTTCACTGTTACTAGAAGCAGTGATTGGGCATCAACAATGCAGTTACAGGAGGAGAAAAGGGGAAAATCTTATGGTAAAGGTGAGTCAACAGGGATAAAGACTTCTGAGTTGAAAAGAGACATGCTGATTTTTTCAAAGAACACATGTCAAAAGAAGCCATGGTTGATGATTTTTTGAGAATTTGATATTCAGGAGGACCCAGCAGGTCCCCCCCTGACATGTGCAGAACCTCCAATTTCAACAGCCACCTTACCTGCTCTTAAATGCTGGTCAAGGCCTTATCCCCATGTGTCACAATCAAAAAAATCAGCATTTACCCTCCCCTCTCACATCACTCTAGAGAATATCTTGATGGTTACATATCAAGTGACCTCAATCTGTTGACCACCCTAAGCAAAAAGTAACCCCAATCAGCGGATTTAAGCATGTTTATCCCTAATCCTAAACCCTCTCAGAAACCTATATAAGGAGGCCTTCTCTCACTCAAAACCAACACTTCACCCACTTCACCAAGCAATGAAGCTATGACGACATTGCTCACAATGAGGAGCTATGGATGGAGCTCTACTCTCTCTCCCTCTCTCTCCCTCTAGTATGCTACATTACTAGCCCTAAAACCTAAATAAGGAGTCTTCTCTCATACTCCATGGCCACCATCCTCGCCATCATTCTCTAAGGTATTGATGTGTTGCTAGTAGGATCATACCTACTTGCTGGGTTGATTGTTTTTGACAAGGGATTATGCCATCCTTGGTTTGCTTCTCTATATCCTTGTTATGTATGATCAGATGCCGTTGTATTGTTAAGCTGATGTCTTGTGTATATATATGCTACATAAGGTCCCTAAGCTTCGTTTCTATGTGTTTTGCCATATGTTTTGATGCCATCATAATGCCAGAAGTCTCACTTGCCTATGGGCACTATGTGTGAGGTCCCTAAACCTCTTAATTTAGGGTGGTGCCCCCTTTGTTTTGTTCTTTGCTTGTTTGCATGAGGCGTGGTTTGTGGAGTGTGCACGAGTACAGAGGCCACCCGATTGCACTGCTCTTTTTCCCGCTATCATTTTGGTGCCCCCACGGAGGAGGGCTACACAGACCTTCAGTCCACAAGCAATGAAGATGTGCAATCTACAACATGGACGAATGGCGTGAGGAGTTTGCAAATTGGAGAACATAAGAGGAGGAGGCTTTAGAGGCCTTAAAAGCTTTCATCGAGGTCTTGTTACCAGGTTGCAGTGTCATTGAAATTCAAGAAGTAAGTTCTCCTACATGCCTTGTTCGTGATCGTCGCCAACGAAGGAGAGTAAGAAGAAGAGCTTGATATACCTCTCCTCTCAACCTATGAGTGCTCCAGAAACCTCCAACGCACACGAGCTTGAAATATTCTACATCAACATACACGAAGGTACTGTGACACACATTAAGGGAAGAGAAAGCATCACCAGACCTCTCTTTCCTGAGGAGCCGACTAAGAGGAGGAAGATCACCTCTACACCTAAGTGGCCCAAGGCCGCAGCGCGTGCTCAAGCGTAAGGTAACATTTGGCTTAATCTCATTAATAAGGGATTACATGACCATTACAGGCAAGAAAAAGGCTAGTGAGCAACCAACTTCAACCTCCAACTTGCAACCACGACTCTCACCCCTAAATCCTCCTGAAGCAAAGAGGCGAAGGCTTGCCTACAAGATTGCCGCCCGTCTGCGAGTGCTCCCAGTGCACTTTGTGAATCCAGACACCACCAATCCCAAGCCAACCTCCTGTCCGCGTGAAGATCACTTTGGATATTGTCCAAAGTGCTTTGGAGACCGGGTGAAAAGCCTCCCTGCCCTACCTTTGCTGCTAATTTTCAAGAAGTTATCTCAATCTAAGGAAACTATCTTAGTTGATGATGTGATGCACATTAATGGTGTCACTTTCATTCGTCATGCTGATTATGGTAATAGCATCCAATTGTTGCTTGCTAAAAGGCTCAGCATTGTACAAAGTGTTGCCATCACGCCTTACGTCTTCACAGATGCATCAGGAAGAGTCGAAGTGATCCGAGGTGCTGACCTTCTGTGGCTGATCAGGCTCATTGGTCCCAAGGTGGTGCAACTAAGCTAGGCTCTTGTGTGTAAGTATGGATGCCAATAATGAGAATGATGATCCCCGCATGTTTCCTTTCCATTTTGTGCGTCATATCCGTGTGAATATTTGTATTGATAGAAAAATATTTTATCAGCAAAGAATAGCCCTGTTGTTTGGAGTCGAGAGACTTGGGGAAATCTTGCGCTCTCCTCATCCTGTCATTCTACCCTTACTAGACTATTACCATTCCTTTGATGTGTCGATCTTCATCCTATTTTGAGCTAAGTTGTGCTAAAGCTCCAAATTGTAATTACCATACTCTATTTTAAAATAAATTGGAGCTGTTTGTGTAATTGTTTACTCTCTCACTTATGGCCTTCCTTAATTTTTATGGTAAGCCTGGGGAGGTTGCTCCAGACTTTTTGGATAATTTGGAAATGGCCTTTCTGGTATCGGGAAGGGATGACGAAGCTACTAAGTTAAGGGCCTTTCCTTTGGTCTTGAGGGAAGGTGCAAAATTATGGTATCAAACTTTGGCACCTGAAGAAAGAAGAGACCGGGAGTCCTTAAAGATGGCCTTCATCGAAGAATTTCGCCGCCATGAGCTTCCAGAGGAGATATGGAGACAGCTCTTAGAGCTACGCCAAACATCACCCAATGACTATAGAAGCTATGAAGGAAAGTTTTCCAACCTGTGGGAGAAATGGTGTGCATCACTAGGTGAAGGAGAAAGGGCGCCAGAATGCCTAAAGAAGGACTGTTTCCTGGCAGGGCTTTACCCCATCCTTCGAGAAAAGGTAAAAGGTAAATTCCCAGATACCTTTGATAAAGCTATGACTTATGCAAGGGAGAAGGATAGGAAGTTAAAATTCCAAGCTCAACTACAAGGGGGAATGGAGCCTCCACCGCTAGCTCAACCTACGACAAGGGTAGTAGCAGGGACAGGAGCAACAGACCAAGAGTCCTCTCAACAAGAATTACTTCAACAAATCACCAATCAACTAGAGAGCCTGTCCATCAATCTGGTTCAAGGTGTAAGGGCTCCCCAGCCAGGAAATGAACGAAATAGACAAGAAGGACAAAGGCAAGCACGTGAGTACATTTGCTACAACTGTGGAGAGGTAGGTCACGGCATGTATTATTGCCCCCATCCACGACGCTATCAAGGAAATGGTAATCAAAGACGGCCTCCTCGCCAGCAAGTCACCCCTCCTCGAGCTAGGCCACTAAATGGACAAAATGCACACGTGGCTCCACCAATCCAAATATTGAGACCCCCTCCTCCACCACCACAAGCACCAGCAGAGATCCCTCCACTACCATCGGGAGGGGAGGACAGGGCTGTCTCTGTCATAAGTCTTGACAATGGTAAGGATAAAGGGAAAGAAAAAATGGAGGAAGCTGTTGCCATACCAATAAAGAGAGCTAGGAGACAAAGAACTGATGAAATGGAAGCTTCAGAGCCGGATAAAGGGAATGAGGGTTCCTCCCAAGTGATAGGAGACAAGAAAAGGAAGAGTAGGTCAAGGAGGCACATAGGAGTAGAAGACTTTCCACTTGGGGTAGGATCCATACCTTACGACCTGATAGCAGATGTGAGTAAGCAAGGACCAAAGATTTCATGGCAGCAACTCCTCCACCTTTCCCCAAAGATGCGTAGAACCTGGTCTAAGATGGTCAGCACCAGGAGGGCTAAGGCAAAGTCAGTTGGGTCTATTAGTGCAAGAGGCATGAAGGATATCGTGCCAGTCATTGATGCAGAGATTAAGAGTCAGCGAGTCTCCAATGTGTACGTAGATGGTGGAGCTGAGATTTGTGTTATGACAGAGAAATTAATGCACAGGTTGGGTTTGGAAGTAAACGAGCAAACTTCCTTACAAGCTAAGATTGCAAATAATGTAAGGGTGGCTTGTGTGGGAAAGGTTAATGGAGTGAAGGTTTCAGCTTTTGGTGTGGCAATCTCAATTGATGCTTATGTGATCCCAACTAAGGGGGAGGGCTATCCGCTAATCCTTGGAAGACCTTGGCTTATGGCTATGAAAGCTAGGCAAGATTGGGAGACCGGTTCCCTTGAGTTGCGACCAAATCATAAGGTAGGTGGCAAGCAACAAAAAATTGTGTATGACATGAAGCAGGGTAGACAACAAGACCTAGAGATGGAGACTTCCATGGATGAATGGAGCACAAGCAGCTGCTCTTCATCTGAGGATGAATCATCTGAGGAGGATGCTAGCTCTTTGGAAGTCATGGGTATAATACTGCGAAACCCAGAAGGAGAAGGTGGTCAAGACTCTCTAAACAAGGAAGAAGCCACATGCTTAGAGGAGATGCTAGCTAAGGACCTACTAGAAGAAGAGAGAGAACCCTATTTGCAGGTACTAAAGAAGCATGCTGGCCTCTTTATAATTGATTACGAGCACATTAAAGGAGTGACGGTAACCCAACACCATATCCAATTAAAGGAAGGTGCCAAACCAGTGGTGCAAAGGCTAAGGAGATTAGGGCTAGTGCAACAAGATGCACTCTTAAAAGAAGTAAAAAGATTACTCAAGGCAGGATTTATCTACCCAGTGGAAGATTCTGAGTGGGTGTCTCCAGTTGTGGTAGCACCAAAGAAAAATGGGAAGTGGAGGGTATGTGTGGATTACAAGCCTCTAAACGCAGCCACAAAAAGGGACCATTTTCCTTTGCCTTTTCAAGATGAAATACTAAATGAAGTGGCTGGTCATGAAAGGTACACAGTGTGTGATGGGTACTCAGGCTACTTCCAAATCAGAATTGCAGATGAAGACCAAAGAAAGACTACCTTCATAACACCTTGGGGGTGTTTTGCTTATAGAGTTATGCCTTTTGGTTTCACTAATGCCCCAGCTACTTTCCAGAGGTTTATGAACTTGGTGTTTCAACCTTACTTTGGTAAGTCCATACGAGTCTTCATTGATGATTTTTGCATTTACAGCTCTAGGGAAGTACATCTGTCCAAGGTTGATGAAGGTTTCACCCGTCTGGCCCAATTGGGTGGGCAATTGAATAAAGACAAGTGCCACATAGGTGAGAGCAAGGTCACTCTACTAGGCCATGTTGTGTCTCAAGATGGTATTGAGGCTGACCCTGAAAAGGTAAAGACATTGTTAGCTTTACCTACTCCTTCAAACGTGAAGCAACTAGTCTCCTTCATTCAAAAGGTTCGCTACATGGGACGATTCATACATCTCCTTTCTCAGGCAATCTATCCTTTGCAGCAGCTCACTAAACACACTACATTGACATGGAGTGAGGAGGGTGAAAGGTGCTTTCAAGAAGTTAAAACCATTTTGAGCTCATTGCTTGTCGTCCTACAACCCACATGGGGTGAATTATTCTATGTAAATCCTAGTGTAGGTCCAGAAGCTCTAGGAGCTGTCTTGATGCAAAAAGACCCAAAGACATCTCTCATGAGACCAGTCTACTTCTCTAGTAGAGTGATGACAGTTGCTGAAAAGGGTTTCAACGCAACTGAGCAATTGGTGCTAGCTCTTAAGTTTGCAGTGGAGAAGTTTCGGGCTTACTTACTTCCGAGACAATTTGTGGTGATCACAACTGAGGAGGTTTTTCCATATGCCCTACAACACATGGAATTGTCTCAAAGAATAGCAAAGTGGGTGGTGTAGCTTCAAGAGTTTGACTACACACTACAAGTAGAGGATTCCACCCGTGCTTGTTTGGTAGATGTCCTCACACAAAGGTGTTATGAGAAGGCCAAGAAAGAGTCACCTAGTAAGGTATCGCCTATCCCGGAGCCTGAAGTTCTACTGGGAGCACACAGTCTGTATTTTGATGGGGCTTACAAGAGGACCAAGGACAAGGCATCAGCAGGCATAGTAATATTAGGTCCAGAGAAGGAGAAGATCTTTGCAAAAGGGTTTCATCTAAAAGAGGTTCATTCTAACAATGAGGTAGAGTACCATGCCCTTGTTTTAGGGTTGCAATGTTGTCTTTCTCAGGGCATCACAAAGCTAAATGTTTTTGGTGACTCCATGTTGATTGTTAAGCAAATGGTTGGTGTATGGGCCTGTAAAAATGACAAATTGTCTGTTAAGATGAGGGAAGCAAAGGCCTTGTTGAAGGGTTTTAAAGAAGTTCGAGTGCACTTTGTACCTAGAGATCAAAATCGAGAAGCAGATGCCTTAGTAGGTGAAGAACTACAAACTCTCATAGTAGGTGCTATCCTTGTGAACAGTCCTTTATACCAGGGAAAGGAGGAGCTGCATGATTTACTTTACTTTCTTGAGCATTGTGAAGCACCCTCTGGTATGAGTAAAAGTGAACGTAGGTGGTTGGCAAAAAAGGCTACCAGCTATAGCTTAGTGAATGAGGACTTGTATTGTAGAGGGAAAGATGCTGTCTTAAGGAGAGTTCCTGCATCCCAAGAGATAAAGGATATTTTGCTTAGTTGTCATGAAGGTGTGTGTGGTGGCCACTTTGCACAAGAGATTACTAGCAGAAAGATTTTACAAGCAGGGTTCACGTGGCCAAGAGATGTACAACATTGGTGCCGCACATGTGAGGTTTGCCAAAAAGCTGGACCAAGGCGTCTTACCCATGAAAATCAGCATCCAATTAAAACCTATGGGCCATTTGAAAAATGGGGGATAGATGCAATAGGGCCACTACCTTGCACTCAATCAGGGAAGGAATACATCATTATGGGGGTGGAGTACATGACCAGATGGACAGAAGATCGTCCCACAAAGCGCATCACAGCCAAGGACGTGAGTGATTTCATTTTTGAATGCATTTGTTGCCGTTTTGGCACACCTTTGGAGATTCTCTCGGATAGGGGACCGGGATTTCGAGCTGATTTAGTCGGGCAATTGATGAGCATGTTAAAAATCAAGCGCAGGCACTCTACACCATACTACCCTCAGTGCAATGGTCTTGTGGAAAAGGTAAATGGTCTTATATGTAAAATCATCACTAAGCAAGTGCATTTACATCCTAAGGCATGGGACAAACACCTAGATGCAGCACTTTGGGCCTACAGAACATCCTTTAAAACATCCTTGGGGTATACACCTTTTCACTTGGTTTACGGGCAAGAGGCACTATTGCCTATAGAAGTGGAGCTAGCGAGCCTCCGAGTTCTAAAAGCACATCAAGAGGATAGTCAAGAGAAGCAGGTGGAAGGAAGAATCATTGATTTGGAGAGGTTAGGGCTAGATCGAGAGTTAGCAGTGAAGTACTATGCAGCCCAGGCAGAGAAGAAACGAAAGAAGTTCAATCGCAACCTTGTCAAGAAAGGTATCAAGGAAGGTTCTTTAGTGCTCAGATACGACAATCGCTTTGATCGCAGGAAGGATGGTAAGTTCTTGCTTAAGTGGGAAGGCCCTTTTGTAGTGATACAGAGGTTCTCAAATGGTAGTTACCAACTAGGTGACCTAGATGGTAAGGTACATCAGACCTCGGTAAATGGTTGGCGTTTAAAGGCCTACCAATGTCGTCTTTCACAGCCATATGCTGGTGAAATCAATGCTAAGGATGGTTCAGAGGAGAGCTCATCATA
Organism: Adiantum capillus-veneris; assembly: GCF_014529385.1. Lineage (NCBI taxonomy): Eukaryota > Viridiplantae > Streptophyta > Polypodiopsida > Polypodiales > Pteridaceae > Adiantum > Adiantum capillus-veneris. The sequence goes on along the minus strand of NC_140939.1, from coordinate 5,727,921 downwards.
TTCGAGCTCCAACTAAGGTAATAATCATGTACATAGTTGTTTCAAAAAAAAAAAAAAAAAAGGAAAAAAAGAGAAGAAAAAAAGAAAAAAAGAGAATGCTACCAGTGAAAGCGGATATTGACAATGGATGGGGTATGGCTTTCAAGGGTCTAGGAGACCAGTTGTTAGTCATGGATGGATACAATTATTCATCAGAAAGGACTAAACAGGGTGCATCAGCCAAGAAAGCAGTAACATGGCAAATTCAATTGGTACCACGTGGGTAAGTATTCAAGAGAACCCTATTGTAGCACAACCTACAGCTAGAGGCATCAAATACCTCTAGCTTAAGGGGGAGGGCTATATGATGCATGGTTTTTAGGACCCCTTCTGAAGATGCAATAAAGGCACAGTCAGTTGTTGGGGAGATGAAGATACTCTAGTCCAAGGGATCTCGAAAGAGAAGAAAAATCTACTTCACAAGCACCAAAGAGTAAAAAGTGCCATGGACAGAAGATACGTGGGAACGAGCTCTTATGCATGCCTACAACCTATATCTTACAGAATAGCCCATTCTAGGTGTGAATTTCTAGTGAAATTTACACGAGGATGTTCGTGTGGACTCACAGCACAGCATACTCCGTTTTCACTTTTTTATCGACAGTAAATATTTTTTACCACAGTAAATATTTTTCACCTACATGGTAAATACAAATCACTTTTTACCTACAGTAACTTTTTTAACCCATGGTAAATATTTTTTACTGCACCATAAGTATTTGGTAGGTAACAGTTCACTGTTACTAGAAGCAGTGATTGGGCATCAACAATGCAGTTACAGGAGGAGAAAAGGGGAAAATCTTATGGTAAAGGTGAGTCAACAGGGATAAAGACTTTTGAGTTGAAAAGAGACTTGCTGATTTTTTCAAAGAACACATGTCAAAAGAAGCCATGGTTGAGGATTTTTTGAGAATTTGATATTCAGGAGGACCCAGCAGGTCCCCCCCTGACATGTGCAGAACCTCCAATTTCAACAGCCACCTTACCTGCTCTTAAATGCTGGTCAAGGCCTTATCCCCATGTGTCACAATCAAAAAAATCAGCATTTACCCTCCCCTCTCACATAACTCTAGAGAATATCTTGATGGTGACATATCAGGTGACCTCAATCTGTTGACCACCCTAAGCAAAAAGTAACCCCAATCAACGGATTTAAGCATGTTTATCCCTAATCCTAAACCCTCTCAGAAACCTATATAAGGAGGCCTTCTCTCACTCAAAACCAACACTTCACCCACTTCACCAAGCAATGAAGCTATGATGACATTGCTCACAACGAGGAGCTATGGATGGAGCTCTACTCTCTCTCCCTCTCTCTCCCTCTAGTATGCTACATTACTAGCCCTAAAACCTAAATAAGGAGTCTTCTCTCATACTCCATGGCCACCATCCTCGCCATCATTCTCTAAGGTATTGATGTGTTGCTAGTAGGATCATACCTACTTGCTGGGTTGATTGTTTTTGACAAGGGATTATGCCATCGTTGGCTTGCTTCTCTATATCCTTGTTATGTATGATCAGATGCCGTTGTATTGTTAAGCTGATGTCTTGTGTATATATATGCTACATAAGGTCCCTAAGCTTCGTTTCTATGTGTTTTGCCATATGTTTTGATGCCATCATAATGCCAGAAGTCTCACTTGCCTATGGGCACTATGTGTGAGGTCCCTAAACCTCTTAATTTAGGGTGGTGCCCCCTTTGTTTTGTTCTTTGCTTGTTTGCATGAGGCGTGGTTTGTGGAGTGTGCACGAGTACAGAGGCCACCCGATTGCACTGCTCTTTTTCCCGCTATCAGAATATTTTCAAGAAGAGACTCTACAAAAACCCATGGAACAATGGAAACCAAAGGCCACGACGACCATTGCATCAGAAGAAGAGAGTAAACCTCAACATCCTACTACACAAGCTTTAAAACATTTGCAAGAAGAAAAGTCACCATTGAATGACCTTCAAGTGCTAGAAGAAGTAAATAGTGACAGAGAGCTTCTGAAATCAAGAATCAAGGAGTCACAATCAGAAACTAGCAATGAACACCGACAAGCAGCTACAATAGAAGATAGTAAGCACTTGGGACATCATGCTACAACCAGTCAAATGACAAAGAAGTTCAACATACAAGAGGATGACAAAGCTTCCAAGGCACAAAAGTCCAAGACAAGTACCAAAAGCAAAGAGGACATCAGTTACTTGGCAGCCAACAAGAAGATTAAATTCTCGTTGGATGTGTATGAGAAACTGAAATTCAACTTTACAACAGAGATAGATTGCACTGCCACGACTAATGTCATGTCTTATGGGCTATGGTTACTTCTAGGTAAGCCAGAATTGTATGAAATTCAGGTACAGGTTCCTGTATCACATGGAATAGCCGTCACAAGTTTAGGGATTGCAGAAGCTTCCCTTAAACTACGGTCAAAGGTAGTCAAAGACAAATTCCTAGTGGTGGATTCATCGAAAATGAGTACACATTTGATTTTGTCCAAGCACTGGGCAAAAACATTGGCAGAAGAACCTGAATTTTCAACAATGGTCATCACGACTAGCTCTCAAGAAATCCAGCCTACTACTGCTCCAAGATTATCGGCTTCCGACAATGGCAAAGCCAAAATGAACCCACAAATGTCCTAACAACAGAAGCAACACATTAAATTAGAGTCTTCAATCCAGCCCCGAAAAGTTCAAGACAGAGCTGACCACATGCTTCCACATGAAAAACAAAATCCAAAGAAAATCTTTCAACCGAAATACCCTACATTGCGCGATCATCGTCGACAAAAATCTTCAAAGGTCTACATCAAAGCTGAAGAAATCAAGGTCAAGGACCCAATATGGATAAATGATCCTAGCCAATTGATGAAAGGTAAAAACATGGGATGGATAGCCTCCCACTACAGCTTAGCAGAGCAAGGCTATTATGAGGGTCAAAAGAAACTTTGGTTACCAAAACCACAGACCTCGGCTTATGTGGTGGATAAAGGTTTCAAAAAGCGTCCCCAAAAGCAACAAAGCTCATATTTATATCGCCAAAGGAGACCAACCAACAAGGCTCACCAAAGGGATGCAGGAAATTTCAAATCCAACTGGCCTTCATACCAACATAGGACTTCATCGATAAATAATCCCAAAAATGGCACTCTTGTACATCTTAATACGACATCAAAAACATCATGGGAAGTGCCATCTACAATTCTTCAAGCACAAGGTTACTATCAAGGAAATCGGAGAATCTGGCTACCAAAGATGCCAGGTAAACATTCTTCAAACAAACGACTTCAGCTTGAAAATAATCGCAAATTCACGGAAGGCAAAATCAAGGACAATGTCACAGTCAAGGCAAAGGATATCTGCAAAGACACGCTAATCACACGATACAGATACAAATGGGTGCCAAAAGAACAACAAATAACGAAGAAGATTGAAGTCATCTCTAGCTCTCAAGAAATGTCAAGACATGATAGACAAAGTGTTATGGGGAATGGAGCGAGCCAATCTTCTCAACCAAGGGACCAACAACAACAAAAAGAAATTTTGACAACCAAGGTCACCCAGGTGTGGCAAAAGAAACCAATATTGCCAGTATGGTCCTTTACAAATCCTCTCTTCGAGGATGGGAGTTTTGAATTTCAAAACCTATTCTTGGTTGAAAGCTCCCGAGAGTAAGTCAAGTCGCCATAAAAATAATGGCATAAGAGTCAAGAGTCGGGCAGCTGAGCCACTAACTGAGCAAGCATTAGACCCAAGCTTCATGTCTTAATATTCTTTGTGGTCTATGAGTCTAGATATTTAGATTAAAGCTCAAGCTGGAGAGTTGAGCATACATAAAGTCATGTCACTCATGCTGGAAGAGGTGAGCATAAGAGTCGAAGTCTACTATTTTAAATGGTGGAGTGGTGGATGTTAAGGCGGTTACGCCGCTAGCGGAAGCTAAATAGCGAGAACTCAACCAACAACAGAATTTGTCAGACGAGGACGAAGCTTGACCCGCAGGCGCATGGAAACAACTAGGTGGGTGTCAAATCACCTACTCGACCTTCTAATGACAATCACTACCAAGGAAATCAAATCTAAGTTCTAAAATACGCAAGTGACTGAAATCCGTACTACGAACGAATGCTATACGAAACAGGATCTAGAGTCATCGAATCGATCTCAAACTCAAGGGGAAGTCTATACACTAGGTAAGAACAACACCCTAAAGACTTGAACTGCAAAATCAACCTATAACCACTCCGTGCGGTAAACGCGTATGAAGACAGGCCGAAAAATACAGGTGACCGAAACTTGACCCCGATGGTACCAATGCGTAGCTCTACTCGTTGTGGTTCTATAGATATGCTGCACGCTCTATTCCGACACACGAGTTGGAAGAAAACTCACACCGAAGCTCGTAGGAACTTACCACACATAGAAGCCGATAGCGCGCACTCTTGGTATCTGTGCGTAGCTCTCGCCGTTGCTAACACAATGGCGGTGTCGCTTCTCCAATGGCGGCTCCGTAGCTCGCGTAGCAAGGAGATAAGACTCTCTCTCTCTCTCTCTCTCTCAGACACAGTCACAGCGCTCAAAAACTCACCTTGATTAATAATTGAATCTCCTTTAGGTTACAAAACTTTGGCTTATATACCTCAGCCTTGGAGGTGAGAACATCTCTAATTATTTACATCAGCAGGTGAAATTATGTCGGAATTACAAGCTGGAAACTCAATTGAGTCCCGTTACTTAATGAATGGCTCAAATCAAAATTAATGTCGGAAAGACATTTATTACAATCAATGGTTACAAAATGATGGGTGTGAGCAAAAATGCGGGTGTGATCCTCTGCTGGCTCAACATTCCCCCCCTCCGCGTTCATGTCGTCCCTGACATGACTTTTAGCTTGGTCAATAGAGTCCTGTCGTCTTGAGCATCTGCAAATGTGATTCATAGCGTAGGTTGCCGATGGTCAAGGTTGGGCCGAATATTTTGCTTTCGTGAGTGAAAAAGCCGGTGTAGAAAGCTTCTTCGAATGTTTGCATGTGGAAGCTAGGCAAAAACATAATTCTTTGGTATAAGAGATGTAACACCTTTGGTGATGGCTGCAAAGAAAGATCATACATCATATCCGTCACTGTGTCGGCCGTCGATAGTAGACTCGAGGTCGTGGCTTTGTCTGGCGCGAACACTTCAATGCATGCTAAGAGAGTCCTGCAGATTTTCTTTAGCATCTGACACGAAAGGTCAGGAGAGCCAGTAAAGAGTTTGATGGTGCCCGTTAGGGTTTTCACCATGTAGGCTTTACCTATTCTCTCTCCTTCCTTTGGTCCTGGCATCCTTGGGTAATTAAGCCAATTTGGCTTCTTTTCTGCAATCCTGCCATGCTCTTTCCAACTTCTGACTCTTGGCACCGGGCAGAAGGTTGCATCCTCCCGAATCTCCTTTGGAGCCTCTACCAAGTAGATGAGGTAGGCTTGGTATTTGTTCAGCCAACCTTTCCTCCAGCTAGGTTGAGAATCTACAATCTTCTTTGATTGTTCATCCTTTGTGATGTCGCCTTCGTAAAGAGCGACATACTGCTCCTCCTCTATTCTCTTTTTCGTCTTTATCACTTCAAATTTAATCAGAGGGAAAGGCAGGCTTGGTTGCATCCACTCTTCATGGAGCACTTTTGTGTCTAAACCTTGAAGTCTAATGGAGATGAGGAGTCTCCTTTCCCATTCCATTTCCGCCTTGGAACTTTCCTCTGTTGACTTTTCTATTTGGTCCTGGAGCTTTTGTTCTTCTTCTTCAGAGATTCCTCAAGTTGAGGCCACTTCTTGAACTGGGGTTGGATCTTCAATTGTGGTTGCCTCTCCAGTTTCTGGTAGCTCTATGGCTGCGTCCCCTGCTTCTTCTTGTGGTGTCTCTGTTTCTCTTCTTTGTTGCTCTTGAAGGTCTTGGAGCTGTTTGCGGAGGGCCTCATTTTCTGTCCTTAGTGTTTGGTTTTCTGATGTGAGCCTCTCCTCTGCAGCCAATGATCCCTCCGCCATGTGCAATCTTTGTACTTTCTCTAACCTCAGCTCTCTTTGCAAACTTCTGACCTGCTCTTCCAGAGCTGGTACGAGGGTTCCCTCTTGTTCTGTTCCTGCTCTGCTAGCTCTAGGGGTGGTCCTGAGTCTCATGATTGTCCTTTCTTGAAGTTCAACTCTTTCCCTTAGCTCAATGAGCTCATCCTTGGCTGCCTCCAGCTCATCTTCTATTCGCTCCTTTGCTTCCTGTGAACTTGTTACCTCTCTTGAAGCTTCGGCTAGTTGGAGTATCAAGCCGTCCCTCTCGTTTTCTGCGTCGTAGAGTGATGCTTTATGACTTTCAGATTCAGTCATAGCATTCTCTAACTTCTTCTGCAACTCTGCTTCCTTTTGTTTTGCTGTCTCAAGTGCTACTTCCTTTGCTCTGGATCTTTCTTTAATCTTGCTGAGTAGTTTATGCACCATGTGCATGTCTTTTTCATCTTCATCTGTCAACTTGACAGCTCTTTCTGCCACCACCTCCAATGGCTTCGGCTCGACCATTTTTTCTTCACTCTCCATTGTACCCTTTGTCTTTTCTTTCGTCCCTTTCCGATCATCTTGCTTCCGTAGGGATATCCCATAAACTGCCTCCAGGGCCTCTTCTTCACTGTATCCGATAGCGACCAGATCCTCATAATCATCTTTCTTTTGCTTAACTGGATCTATCTCCTTTTCCTTGGTCCCGGCCTCCGGCTTTTCCATAACTTCTGTTTCTATTTCTATTGGGGTTTCCTCCACAATAATTTCCATTTTCTTCGGGCTTGGTACAACAGTAAAAGAGGGCTGATTGTCCTCAGTCATCTTGGCTTTCCCTTTGTTTGCTTGCCCGTCTTTCTTTTGAGGTTCAGTAGACTCATCTACTTTCTTCTTCCCCTTGTCGTCCTTTTGCAGCTCAGCTTTTCAAAGCCGTACTTCCTCTTCAGTATAAGGCTCGACAGGTTGTTGCTCCAGTATGGCCTCCGACTCCTCATAAGCTCTAATATATTGATCGTATTGATCAACATGTGGCCTGGCTGAGCTGGTTCCGACTTTACTGGGGTCTGGCACCCACATTTCTTCAAAGTCCCCCTTTAGAGCTCTTTCCGCTCTAAACTGCTCCACCAGCCTTTCCATTCTTGCGGCTTTTTGACTTTTGGTTTGCTTGGGATCGGCCTTCTTCTTCACTTTCTTCTTGAGCGGCTCGTCCACGGCCTCCTCAGGTTCTGAAACTATTTCTAGTTTTCGGCGTGCTCTTGTGGACGCCCTCTTGGATACTTCTTGTTGTTCTTCCTCCTCATCGGCTTCTCTAAGCCACTCATTCTGGGAGGGAATCCGTGGCCCTTGATCTCTAGCTCCAATAGCTTCATAAGCTATTCTTGTTAGGATTTCTCCTCCTCCTATGTACTTTGGTTTCTGGTTGTGCATGGCGATTACTTGCTCGTGGATGTATTGAGCATAATTCACCTCTTTTGGCACGTTGCTCTTCAGTGCCCATGTGATGGTTGTCGCAATGGCATGGGGTGGTGTAGTATACTTCTGCGGTCTTTTGCTGCACACATGGAAAAACTGGTTGTATAATCGGCAAAGGGTTGCCGCTCGTTGATCTGCCATATCTCCGTAGGTTGTATTTTGTTTCTTTGATCCATAGACCTCTATGGCCTCCCTTCTTTCTCTGACAGAACTCCCTTTGTTGTGCAGCTTCAATGCATCTGCAATGAGCTGTGGAGTGATCTGTACTTCAACTGTTTCTCCATCCATGGCTGTCAACGTGGCTTTCCCATCCTTCTGAATGGATGTTGCCAACTCATACACTCTTCTTGTGTCTACACCTGATGGTCTCGAGGTGAAGAACCTGTGTAAGTCAGCCTTTTCCAGGTATCTGCTTATGTTCTCTGTTCTGCTATAATCCACTAATTCTCGTGGGATCATAGGTACATCGACCGATTGCCCTTGTGGATCTCTGAAAGTCCCCTGGTAGATCTTTATTCCCTCTTTTTCTAGTACTGCTTCCTCCACCCAAGTCTTGGTTGGCTTGAGGGTTTCTGTTGGAATATCAAAAGGTTCTGCCTCTGCAAGAGCATCGTTGCTAACACCTTCGCCCAAAATCCATTAGGCAACTTTACATTAGACAACATGCTACACAACTTCTCTTGTATGGTATGGTTCATCCTTTTAGAAACACCATTCTATGGAGGGTTATATGAAGCAATCAACTCTCTTTTGATGCCTTTAGAATCAGAATTTTTTTGAAAGGCTTTAGTGACATACTCACCACCATTGTTTGACTTTAAGCACTTGACTTTCTTGCCTTAGTGATTCTCTACTAATGCCACAAAATTCTCAAATTTTGAAAGGACTTCATCCTTCTTCCTGAGAGGATATACCCACATATTCCTTGAGAAAACATCTAAGAATGTAACAAAGTACAATGAACCTCTCGTGGATACATCAGGCATAAGTCAACACACATCACTATGGACTAACTCTAATGGCTCACTTTTTTGTGAGTGCTGCCCCATTTGTGTGGTGACTATGTTTGTTTACCATAAAGACAATGCTCACAAAATGAAAAGTTTGAGAAATTGAATCTAGGAACATAACCAAAACAAGACAATATTTTCATTCACTTTTGAGAAATATGTCTAAATCGATGATGCCACAAAGAAACACTTGGCTACCTGGTTACACAAACTACATGGTTTTTAACATTGGATACATGGAGCATGTACAAAGTTTTAGACTTTCAACCATGTGCTACAACTAAAGAACCTTTGGTGCAGTAATATCCTGTGTCATCCAATTGTCTTGTCTAATCAAGCTTTTGGTAAGCTTCGACACATGTCTCACATTCTTGAGCATGAATGAAGAACCATTCCAAAATTTCAATTGCACATCGCCAACACCAACTATGTCACAAGCAAAATCATTGCCAAGACGAACACGACCTTTACGGGCTGCTGCATCATATGTATTGAACCACTCGTTGTGAGGAGTCACATGAAAAGATGCACCTGATTAAAGAACCCAATCTTGTAAAGCATAGTCATTAATTACAACAAAAAATGTTGAATCCACGACAGATGCAAGATAAATATCTCCATCAAAATCTTTAGCAAAAACATTGTTGATCTCTTCAATCTTTATACTGCTTTCTTTAGTGTTGCCTTCTTCCAGCTTCTTTTCTTTACCTTTCTCCTGTTTCCACTTTCTACAATCTTTCTTCATGTGACCCTTTTTGTGACAATGATAGCACCCAATGTATTTTCTGCCACGTGATTTTCTACGAGATTTTTCTCTCTGATTTTGCTTGCCCTTTTCCTGTGATTGACCACGAACAATGAGAGCATTGCTAGTACCATGAGAAGCATCAAGATTCTTCTTGCTAAACTCTTCAGTAAGAAAATTTCCCTTGACATCAACTCATGTTAAACCATTAGGAGTGATAAGCTACTTATGGCTATACAAAAAGTATCCCAACTTTCTAGCAACATAACTAGCAAAAACATTGCTTTAACCAAATTGTCAAAATTGACTCCTTGCGCAAAAAGTTGGTTGAAAATTGTGTTGAACTCATTGAGATGGTTGCACATGGGTGTGCCTTCATCCATCTTCAAATCAACTAACTTTTTTAGGAAATAAACCTGTGCCACTGCACTTTGCTTTTCATACATGTCACATAACTTTTTCCACAGCTCATAGCTAGTTTTTTCCATGTTTACATTGAAGTCCACATTCTTTGACAAAGTCAGCATGATGGTGGACCTGAAAAGATCATCCAACTCCTGCCAATCATACTCATCCATTTATCCCCTTCATCTTTATCAATCAGATCTGGTTTTTTGTACTAAGACATTGTAAAATTTTTCCTTCCAAAATGGGAAGCTAGTGCCATCTAACTTCTCAATGTTGAGCAAGGAGTTATCCAATGATGAAGCCATCACTTGATAAGGAACAAAAGTGATGAATCCGTTGAACTAAACAAGATGGTAGAAAACAAGAAAAGTTTGGTAGAGTCTCCCCTGCAAAATTGACTTCTAAACCCAAAACAAATGTGTACAATGACTGAAATGCTGATCAAAGTGGCTAAACTTTCAAGATAGAATCTAAAAAAAAAGTGTCATTGTCAGTGTCTTCAACGTTAGAGGAGTTTCTCTGATCAATTGAACACAAAAAGATGAGAGCAATTTCAACAATGGCGGGTCAGCAAATGCACACCAAGTGACTGCACTAACTGCATAAACATACATCCTATATCAAAAACAAAACTATGGAGATGTTCATTTGAGAATCCCCTAGCTCAATAAAACCTTACCTCGACCCTCAACAATAGGCTTTGCATATTTTTGTCAATACATAAACCGCATAAGATCTTACATCAACCACAAAACCCTTTTTTGTAATCTCTATCGCGGTTTGTTTGACTTAATAGACCCTCAAGATCTTACATCAAATATGCATGTGATAGAGATTGGAAAAAGAGTCTGCAACCATAAAAACCTATACACAGAAGAACCTGCAAAAGTAGACCACCCTTCTATCTGAAGTAGATATCTTCCAAACCATTCAAAATTTGCAAAAATTTCCTTATGCAAAGTTGTAGAGCACGCAAAAATGGTTAGGAGTAGTAGGAATCAACCTAAAATACTGATTCTAACTATGAGAAATCTGATCTGCAAATTTTGCAGCCTATCCTACACGACTTGCAGACAATCTAAGAGACAAAACTCAAAATTAGTGAGGGTTCTGAGAAAACTTTCTTCTTCAAAGTTGAAGAGCACAAAAAATTAAATAGAATGAATGTAAATAAACCTAAACAAAAACCCTTTGATAGACCCAAATAGATTTGCAAAAATGTGATGATGTTTTTGTTGCTTCCCCTTACTTCCCTGTCGAGCTCCAATGGTACTCTCCAATCCTCAAGCTCTAATACCAATTGAATGCGTGAGCAATTATGTGTGTGTGTGCTTATCAATGAGAATAGAGAAGAAGAGAGGAGACATAGGTTGGGGTGTACTCCAAACACAATACTGTTTAGGGTTATGAGTCCTTATTGTTTTATGTAGAATGAATGGTCAATGTTAATTCTCGGTTAGTATCCGGTTGCCCAACACTTAGGTGTGGCACATTGGGCTTTACCACCCCAACATAAGCCTTATCTATGCAAGATCAATGGTGTATGGTCAAATTTGCACAAAAAGAATCACAGTCTATAAATTTGGTCAAGTTAATGTATCAAAGGAGTTGGTATGCTCCGTGTATAAAAAAAAGTGCCAAATATGCTTACCAATTGGGCCAAACTTGCCAACAGGGCTGAGATGGTCAAACAAACACCAACAATTCTGAATATAGATAGAGTGGAGATTGAACTTCAACTTCAAATCATCACAATTGCAAAGTCTCAAACAAGCAGTATAATCATAGGCAGATGTCAAAGCTGGGATAAAAAATCAAATATAGCAAAGTCGAACCAAATTGGGCCGTAAACTGGGATATTGGGTAAACTTAGGAAAAAACTTGTCTAAATCTGAAAAGATTTCACAAGTGTGCTAGGATAGGCTATAGGAACATGTATCACAAGTTTTAGCCCAAAATGTTGCCAAACATGGATCATGATCCATGTACCTTTTCCACTTTTCCAAGCCAAAACTTAACCATTAGGTCCTAATTTCCAAATAAAGCGCAATCCTAAAGTATCAAGTCATTTGGATACCAAAACCCTAGCCAATGTGCCAAAATTATCTAAGTCTGTGAAAATTTTCCACCAAGAATTGGCATAGTACCCAAACTAGAGATCTGTATCCAAAAAGTTTCGGACCATAGCATCCCCATATCATACTCTATCAAATACAGAAGCTCAAAATGTGTTCCAACATGGATCACGATCCATGTACTTTTGACGCAGATTTGACATGTAATCACATGACTTAGTGCCAATAATTGTCGTAGATGCAATGGTGAAGTTTGGTCAAATTTGGTCTTTTTTTTAAATCAAGTTATGCTCATTTTTCATTTTATAGACAAGTTTGTATTTTTTGACTTTCTGGACAACCTTTTGACCCATTTTAGGAACTAATCAATTGGTTTTTGGGTACCCGAATGCCTCAACAAAGAGCTCAAAAAGAATGGAAGCAGCCCCTTATGAAGCCATCGACATATCCTCAAACAAGAAGGCACATGTATTTGAAGAGGAGCTAGCAAAGATTTTAACAAATGTGTTTATAGGCAATCTCCACTCTACAGATGGCACAAAAGTGAAGACTACAATCTTTCCAAGGGAGATGTGGAATCTATGCCAACAAAGAGAGGTGATTGAAGGCTCCATGTGTCTATAGCTTGAAACATTCTTTTGACTCCTGCCGCGGGGTACAAAATTTCAGAGAGCCAATGAGCTCATGAGCAACATTTAGTACAATGGCAAAGCTACATTGATGGATAAAGAGTGTGTGATAGTCAAAGTAAGAATCACCATTAAACTCATCAATCAAGCACTCCACATACCAGCTAGAAACCACAACCTGCTACATAAAACAAAAGCTATTATGACAAAGCCTTTATCAAGCAGCAAGGGCACAATTTCACCTATAAAGGTTTGATCTACATAGAGATAGGGCTACCACTAAGGTTGATTTCACAACACCTCAAGGTCCAAAAACCATCCCGCTACACCAAACCAAAGTTGCATATATTGGTGGTCACGACCATGGGATTGTTGTTGAGATGAAGTTGCACTAAAAGGGTATCCCAAGAGTCTTGTGATTTCACCTTGTGGAGCCACTTTCCCTCCCGCTCCAAATTCAACAAATTGTGGAGCCACTTTCCCTCCCGCTCCAAATTCAACAAATCATTTTTAGTGCAATGATAAGAGTTCATTTTTTTGGTGTTAATACCAAAGACCTACAAAATAGGATTTAGACTAGTGGGATAGTCTCTTGGGCTGTTGGATGAGAAAGGGATATTCATTGAGTCAAAAGTAAATTTGTAGATTTCCAAAAACGGGTCAAGAAATAACTGTTTGATTTCCATACGTAATACAAGGGCTTTGGAATAAACCTTGAAGGAAAATCATTAACACCGTTTAAATTCTTGATAGTTAGAAGCATAACAGATCTTTGAACACTTGTGAGAAGGTATGTAGCTTCCTTTTCCAAAAGTGGAATCAAACCTGATACTGCAGGTTAAATTTATAGGTTTAAGCAAAAACAATGAGAGATAGTTAGAGTTGTGCTAGCCACATGAGAAAGTTTGTTGCTAGATGTCTAGAGCGCAAGAATTGAGCTGAGGAAAGAATGGTTTACTTATTCTTGGAAGGGCTTGTGAGCAAAACATTACATGCTACCTTGTATAGCATGACATATGATTTTAAAACATTGCATATTAGATGCAATTGATTTAGGGGATAGCTATTAAATCTACGGTGAGGAAGAGACCATTAAAGATGCTAAAAGTGATATGACATTGGCTAATATACCAATACAAGTGGGGCCAATAGCTAGATCTCAACCTCTTGCACTTGGATACGAGGAACTAATAAAGAAGTTGGATCAAATTAAGAGTGACAAGGGCCATCAAGCGGTCATCCAATCAAAGTAAAAGTGGTGTGCTATGGAACAAAAATGGACTAACCATGAGAGCCACGGGTGCTACTACAAATCTAAATACAAGGGGAATGTACAATACGTACTAATGAGACCCTAAGGCCAACCTATGTGTTAGAGGGTCACTGCAATAGATGCCCATGGCATAGCCTTCTGGCACTAACATACTCATGTTAATACTTAGGGAAGTGACTTGGATGGGGCATGGAGACTCTTTGAGGGTGTCAACCTCAAGAAGTGAACCTAACAAGCAAAGCCAACCTATGTGTTAACGGGTCACCGCAACAGATGCCCATGGCATAGCCTTCTAGCACTAACATACTCATGTCAATACTTAGGGAAGTGACTTGGATGGGGCACAGAGACTCTTTGAGGGTGTCAACCTCAAGAAATGAACCTAACAAGCAAACACATCAAACTCAACAAGCAAATCACCAACTGTTAGATCAAAAAATCTGCCTACGTTCTTTCTCACCACTCTAGGTCATCACACCATTTCAGTGACTAAACATATTTAGAGAGCCAGGAAACTTTAGGGGAAACTATATTAGGCCTATGAGGACAAGTCTACAAATTTTGGTAGCATTATGACAAGGTACCAAAATCACGGTCCATCATTTATCAGGTCATAAATAACGACAATAACTACAATAGAGCTAGTCAAACACGTCGCCCTAAGGTCTAATAACACTCTTCTATGGTAAAAATGTCATAAAACAATGGTTTAAGCACTCAAAATTGAAGATAAGGCTAAAAAATGTGAGGTCACAAACCACAACCAAACTTAATGCACTTACACTTGAAATAAAGAGCAAGAGAAGAGAAACATTGCAATTTTTGGAATTTGATTTAGATTACCCAATCATGCGCCAAGATGAATACAAATAACAGAGCTCCTTCCTTTCCAAAGAATGTCTAAAGTCCCTTTCAAACTACAGGTATTGACCTTTATACCCATGGCTTTCAAAAATGGCCATTGACCGACTACTCTGGGCCTTGCATACATCATAGCCATTTACAGCTCAAAGATGTATAGCTCTTGATTCAAATATCATAAGCTCATTTACATCATAAAAAAATACGATACAATATATCAAAATTTTGGCTTTACAATATGTGTGTTTGCCTAGGATGGTGCTCGTAAGCTATATTGGCCAAACACTCCCCCCCCTCCTACCCGATGCACTTCCTTGTTCATGTTGCAAAAGATCATTAGTAATTGTCGTTTCTCCAAAGACTATATCACTTTGTTGTATTTGGCTACTCTTGCCATAATATTTTCTTTGAAGGATAGATCTCTAAGAGGTTATTGGGCAGTGTACTTTGGTAGGTTGTGTGTCACGCTTGAAGCTCCCTTTTTAAAGGATTGAAAATATGCAAATTGATTTCAAAGAAACCTACCATGAATGCCTCCTCTAATGTCTGGATGTAATGTGATGGTAAAAGCATAATTTTTGCATACATACCCATGATGAGATTCTTTATGCCTTAAGAAAGACCTTCCATGGATGCTCTGCTCTGTCTATGTTGTCAAAGGCTTCGATGCATGTGATAATCATTCTTGCTATCTTGCAGGTCATCTGGCATGTTAGGTCTGGTACATCTTGCAACATTGTTATTATAGTCCTGAGAGTATGTAGCCTATATGCTTTTGTAAGTTTTGTGTCTTACTTTGGATTGGCAAGAACATGGCAATTCATAACCATTTTTCTCATGCTCTTCCATGCTACATATGTTTCCTAGGATCACCTTCTAGGGATTGGGAAATAATTTGGGTCGATCCTCAAATGATGCTAGGGTGTGTAGGCTCTGTAGCTATGGAGGGTGAAGCCAAGGATCCATGGTGAGCTTAGGGGGTGTGCAAGTGTGCAAAGATGAATGAGAGAGAGAGAGAGAGAGAGAGAGAGAGAGAGAGAGAGAGAGAGAGAGAGAGAGAGAGAGAGAGAGAGAGAGAGAGAGAGAGAGAGAGAGAGAGAGAGAGAGAGAGAGAGAGAGAGAGAGAGATACCAAGACAAGAACACACTATATGATTTGAATAAAAATAGCTACATATATAGAGCTTGCTTTGCCATGCAAACTTAACCTCATTTAACTAGTTGCTTGCATGCCATAAGCCTTGTTCCCACAGGTTGCCACTTTCTGAACTAGACTTGGTCTTGGAACCCAACAATCCGCCCTCAAGCCCAAACCACTGACAATGGACTTGGAGTAGACCATGCTAGAGTTCAATCACTTGAAACTACGAGTAGTATCTCCCCCCCCCTCCCACCTCTGACAACAACATAGGTGTGTGTGTGCACTTCCCTCAGACAACTATCAGAGTGACACAACCAGACTTTAGAACCAAACATAAATGGGCGGTCTTGCCATTAAAGTGTGGTAGTGTCTATAACCCGTACAATTTATTGATAAATGACTAACATAAAAATGTTGGAATTAGGGTTGCAGGGAAACACACACACCTTAGATAAGATGAAGGAAGCTCAAGGCACACAACAGAGAGAGTATTACTTAGTGTGCATAGGAAAGATAAGATAGCCCTAAAGTGATGGGCATATATACAATGCACGGGGGAAAAAACCTCCTACCAAGGGAAAAAAAATGGCCCAACGGTCCTAAGTGTGTTCACACACATCACTACCACATGTATATGGTAACAAATCCCCCCTGGAAGCGATGCGGTGAACGAGAGCTGGCACATAGAGTATAGGGAAGTGCCATGCTATGAGGACATGATCAATCCACAAAGGGGAGTACGCCCAAAGATTTGCGGAAAGCTTCAAACTTCTCATGAGAAAATGCCTTTGTGAAAAGATCTACAAGGTTGTCGAGTGTTGGCACATAAGCCAAGCTAATCTCTCCTGCTAAGAGCCTCTCCCCTAACACAGTGGTAATGCACCTCAATGTGCTATGTGCGAACTTGAAAAACTAGGTTCCTCGCAATTGCCAATGTGCTATGACTATCAATGTAGGTAGTGTTGGCAATTTCCTATCCAACACCCAAATCATCCATAAGGCGTCTAAGCCATACACACTCAATTGTAGTTGTGAAGACTACCCTATACTCAACCTCACAATTGGAAGTGACAACAATAGGGTGCTTCTTGCTCAACCATGATATGCATGAGCTGCCAAGCATGAAACAAAAACCACTCGTGGACACTCGCATGTCAAAACAACTAGCTCAATATGAGTCCAAAAGGGCATGCTAATCTAGCGGCAATGATCCCCCCTTGGGATAAAACAAGCCAAGATGTAAATTGCCACTCAAGTAGCAAGAAATCCTCTTGGCAGCCTACCAATGCTTAGACCCTAGGCTATGCATAAATTTGATGACCTGTAAGACTGCAAACTGAATCTCTGGCCTCGTGTTGCATACATATATAAGGCATCCAATAGTAGTTTTGTAAAGAGTGACATTGGTAGGATCACTAGCATCATGAAGAATCAATTTCAAACTTGTTTCCATGGGAGTGGCAATAGGTTTTCAATCCTCAAGTCCAAACTTACATAGAAATGTCTCTGTGTAACTTGTCTGATACAAAGCAATACCAAAATCATGCTGCTTAAACTGTATACCCAAGTAATGATGCAACAGCCCCAAATCTTTCATCTTGAAAGTAGCATTCAAATCAGTTTAAATTCAACAACATGTCTCTTGTTGGTCCAATGATCAGCAAATCATCTACACAGAGAACCACAATGAGAAGTACATCACCCTCACACTTCACATACAATGTACTTTCTGTTGGAATGTTATGAAAGCCTCGTTTGACCAAATGAGTGTCAGCCTTCTCATACCAAGCACGAGGAGATTGCTCAACCCATACAAAGCTTTCTTACATTTGCACACTTTATCCTCTTGTCCTTTCTTGACAAAACTACGAGGTTGAGTTACATAAACTTCCTCAAATATGTCACCATTCAAGAAAGCGGTAACAATTTCGGACTGATGTACATCCCAACAAAAATGAGTTGCCAATGCACATAGAAAATGCATTGTAGTCATACAACAAATGGAAGAAAAATTCGCTTCATAATATATGCCTTTTTGATGTGCATAACCTTTAACAAGTCAAGCCTTATAGCGATCAATCTCACCATCTGGCTTGCGTTTCAATTTGTAAACCCACTTCGTACCAATGGCCTTTTTTCTATGAGGCAAATCACATAAAGTCCATGTGTCATTTTCTATAAGTGCATCATATTTTGATTGCATGGCAGCCATCCAATTTTTTGAATTATGTGCTTCATCAAAAGATAGAGGTTCCTCAACATCATGTAAGCTAGACATAGCCAAAGCATAACAATCTGATGCATAAGATGCATGGTGAGAACCTGAATGAGTGTAATGGAAATGGCCTATGAACTTTGAGAGTAGCGGAAATTAGAGAAAGTACTTTTGTGGAATTACTTTGTGAGCATAGAGGGTGAACTTAATTGATGGTAGCAACATAAACATAGCATTAGTTAACTTGGCATGAACAATACTTTTGCAGGAGAGAGAGTTTAGAGAACATGACAACAATTGAGGACTAGATTTATGTGGAGCTGGTCCCCCTCCAATAGGCATTTGTATTATAGTTTCTCCCATCAAGAGAGACTTGGTACAATACAATCTTTGTGTTCCTTGTGACCTAGGTGATGTAATGAAGATGGAAAGCTTCATGCATCACAAGCATAGCAAAAACTTTGTGGAAAGCATTAACTATCCCAAGCCTCAGTCCCAAGGCCTCAAACACCTTCGAAGGTGGAGAGAGCTAGAAGGGAATGAGGGTAAGGAAGAGGAAGAAGAAATATTTCAGAGGAGAAAGAATTAGTTCCTCACTTATCATCACTCTTCTTACTAGCATACATAATAGCATAGTAATGAAGATGGAGAAGATGGAAAGCTTAAGCATTGAAGCATGGCTCTTGGTTGGATTTGCAGTCCATAGCCAAGAGTGTTGGTGTAGGCTCTCAACCTCTCTTACTTGCTTGGAGAAGGAGAGGGAGCTCTAGCACTTTGCACTACACACAATGGAGTGTGTGTGTGAGTGTGTTTGAGAGTATACCCCCTCAAGCATGCCCCTAGCTTCCTTGGTCGACCCCCCCTTGTAGCATGCTTGAAGCTCATTGAACCCTCCAGGCCTAGCCAATCACAAGCAAGAGGCATATCAAGCAAGCATGCTAGCCTTGGACAATTGTCCCCTTTCCCTTTGAGAGAGAGGACTTGGTAAATGAAAAAACAATTAATTAAATTAACTAATTTATCATTGGACCCCTTGGGAGGCCAACCAATCGACTTTAGGCACACCATGAGGGCAACATGAGGAGGAGCTTGACAAGTGTCCCTTTTGCTTTCTTTGTACGAAGCTTGCCTTGTGTGGGTGTGTGTGTGTGTGTGTTCTCTCTATCATCCCCCTAGCTTTAGGGCTCACCCCCCTCTTGTAGGGATGGGACTTGAATTTTTGGACACCTTACCCCCAAGAACCTTAGTTAGCAAGCATGAAAAAGCACCTCAAGCCTGGGTAGTGTTCCCACAAGCACCTAAGGCTCCCTAGTCGGCAAGCACGACAAGCACCTCAAGCATCTTAGTCATCAAGCATGACAAGTACCTTAGTCATCAGGAACGAAAAGCACCTCAAGCATCTTAGTCTTCAAGCACGACAAGCACCTCAAGCTTGGGCCGGGTTACCACCTCAAGCACAACCCTAGCTTACCTAAGGTCAAAGGACTTTTTAACACTAACCTGTGGAGGTCTTTAGTGAAGCTAACCCTAGGACTTTGGAGGTCTTTAATGAAGCTAACCCTAGGGCCTTTAAGCTTCATTAGCATTGCTCTTTGATAAACCAGCTCCCATTTGGACCCATTACCTTTGGTCCCATGCTGAGATGCATCTAAAGCACATACCTATATTCTAACCCTTGTTCCCATTTATTCTTCCATATTCAATGATCATTTTAATATGAGAAGATCATTTGGGTTGGTTAGATATTAGATTTTATGACATTACCTCTCTCTTGAAATCATAGTTGTCCTCGACTATGAGGTAGAAGAGATAAAGCCTTAGTCATTAGTAAACCTTTCTTAGGGGGTAGAGGATCCCTTTTTACCCTACGACATCTTTCCAAGATGGATGACTAATCCATTTAGTGCTTGAGAGACATAGCTGCCGCAAGCATGTCTCCTCTTTAGTCCATTTAATTCTCCCAAGTAGAGTGACAAATTCTACTTGGTGTTTGAGAGACGTCGTCATCACAAACATGATTCTAAGCATGCACTTTATTTAAATTTTTGCACAATAAAAAGAGAATTAGTCTTATAAGACAAAAACATTGATTACTTGAAAGAAATTTGTACATTTGCTTACTCTAGTGTAGCATTGTAAGCATTGACAAGGTTCAATCTATCCTTAAGCTGTATTCCTTGCATCCATTTAGCATCTTCAAAAGGATAATTTTTGATCTTAATAAGATGCCATCAGATAATCTTACCATGTCGTAGTACCTCATCTTCATGCCGAAGGATAGCTTTGGGTTGTAGCACCTCTTCATGGTCTTCGATGTCGGGAGGGTGTTCAATAATTAGTTCACTTGGTGGCTCTCCTTTGTAGGGCTTAATTAGGCTCACATCAAAAGCATTGTGGATGAGCCAATGGCTGGGCAGCTTGAGTTGATAAGCCATCTCATTGATTGGCTTCAAGATTTGGAAAGGACCATAGTATCTTTTGGCTAGCTTAGCATAATACTTTTGATGGCCCGTAGGGTTTTTGCCCGTCATTTGCCTCAATCAAGCCTTAGTAAACTTAAGTAAGACCCATTTTCTTTGAATGTTAAAAGCCCTTTTGTGCTTGTAAGCAATAGCTTTTTGCGTTTGCTGAGAGATACATATAGCCTCCTTAATCTTTTGAAAAGATTCTTGTAGGTCACGGCTATACTCATTGGCAACGAAGATCTTCCCATGTACTTTAGTAACAAGGGACTTATAGGTCTTCCGTCAATGATTTCAAAAGGTGCTTTTCCCATAGAAGTATGTACGATTATTGTACACATACTCTACAAGAGGTAAGTACTTTTCCCATTGTAAGCGTTGATCTACTTCGATAACATAAGTCTTATGTAGATAGAAT
Organism: Adiantum capillus-veneris; assembly: GCF_014529385.1. NCBI lineage: Eukaryota > Viridiplantae > Streptophyta > Polypodiopsida > Polypodiales > Pteridaceae > Adiantum > Adiantum capillus-veneris. Next base: position 5,707,170 of record NC_140939.1, on the reverse strand, counting down.
ATTGTAAGATTGGCTATCTCACTTTGGCCATCAGTTTTTGGGTGATAGGCCGAAGAGAAATTCAATCTTGTTCCTAGATTTTCAAAGAGACTTTCCAAAAAAAACTGGTCATTTTAGGATCTCTAACTCACACAAGGATATTGGCGATCCATGGTGTTTGAAAATCTGTGATATGAAGAGAGTTGCCATTTGGTGTGCCTTAATAGTCTTTTTGACAGAAATAAAGTGTGCTTGCTTGCTAAACCTGTCGACTATTGTGCATATTCCCGTATTCCCATGGATAGACTTGGGTAATCCAAAGATGAAATCCATGGATATACTCTCCCATGGTGAATTTGGGATAGGCAATGGCTGGAGTAATCCAGGTTGCTTTCCTCTATCATACTTGGTCTTTTGGCATACCACACATTTTGAAACATACTCTTGTATGTCCACTTTCATAGTAGTCCAATAGAAATGTGTCTCTACTCCTAGGAATGTAGGTTGAATGCCTCTATGCCCCGGATAGGGAGGAGCATGGGATTCATACATGACTTTCTCACGAAGGGAGTGGTAAACACATAGCCTATTTCCATGGAGAAGATAACCATCCTGCAAGGTGAATGGTTCCTCTTTCTTCCCCAAAGAAAGGACTGACATTATGTCTTTAAAGTCAGGGTCATTAGCATACTCATCTATCACAGAAGATAGATCATTGTGAGGTACTATAGACACTGCATTAACTTTTGGTCGTTGTGAAAGTGCATCGGACACTTGATTGTGCTTACCAACAATGTGAGCTATACAAATATAAAATTGCGAAAGAAAGTTTGCCCACCTCATTTGTTTGTCGTGGGAAAGCTTGGTTTGGGTAATGAAGTACTTGAGGCTTTGGTGGTCTGTTTGTAAAATAAATGGAGTCCCCAATAGATAGTGCTTCCATGTGTCTAGGACATGTAGAACAATTAAAAGCTCTTTTCCGTATATGCCAAGACCCGTTCATCTGTATTGAGCCTTCGGCTCTCATATGCTATGGCATGCCCTTCTTGAAGCAAGACTGCTCCAAGGCAATCACCACAAGCATCACATTGGACTAGCTTTGAGAGATCCGAAAGCATAAGGAATGGCTGGGAGGTAAGCTTCTCTTTGAGCTTGTCAAAAGCATTTTGCTCCTTAATAGTCCATAAATACTTAATGTTCTTCTTTGTTAAGTCATGTAATGGTCCTACTATTTGAGAGAATTTTGCTATGAAGTGTCTATAATATGCACACATACCAATAAAGCTTCTTAGCTCATGTAGATTCCTTGGATTAGGCATGCTTTTATTACCTCTAATTTTGATGGATCCATACGAATACCATCTTGAGAGATAATTTAACCTAAGTATTGAATCTCTTGAAGGAAAAATTCACTTTTCTTTTGGTTGATTGTTCTCCCTCAATGCTTGAAAAATCACTTGGAGATGTTGCTTGTGTTCCTCCAAGGACTTGAAGGAAAAATTCACTTTTCTTTTGGTTGATTGTTCTCCCTCAATGCTTGAAAAATCACTTGGAGATGTTGCTTGTGTTCCTCCAAGGACTTGGAGCAGATGATGATATCATCAATGAACATTCCTAGTGAATTTGCGGTAGGGTCTAAAAGTTTTCTCCATTAATCAATTGATTGTGGCTGGTGCATTAGTCAAGCCAAAAGGCATGACTAGATATTCATAAAGACCAAACATTGTACGAAACGCGGTCTTTAGGATATCTTCATCCACTATCCTTATTTGATGATAGCCACTTTTAAGGTCAATCCTATTGAAGTAGGTAGAGCCTTGTAGCTTATCAAATAGATCTTCTACCCGAGGCATGGGAAATCTTTTTTTGATAGTGGTATGATTTACTGCTCGATAGTCCACACAGATATGGTATGTACCATCTTTATTTTGCACTAAAAGGAGTGGAGAACAAAAGGGAGAGGAGCTAGGCCTCACCATCCCTTTGTCAACTAGTTCTTGTACTTGCCTCAAGATATCCTCTTGGTGAGCTTGGGAAAATCAATAAGGAGGCTTGTTAGGCGATGAGCTTCCTGGTACGAGCTCAATTTGATGGTCATCATCTCGTTTTGGAGGTAAGTCCATAGGGATATCATCGATGAACACATGTTGGAATCCTTTGAGAAAATTAGACAAGTCTAACTCTTCTTGATTCCTACCATTTACATTTGATGAAACATTAGGATCTTTTAGGGACTCTTTGACAAAAATCATGTACGTAGAACCTGAGCTCTTCATTGATTTATCAAAAGCAGGAGGATTTACAAGTGGTATAGTATGACCAGACTCACTAGCATCTATATACATGTTTTTTTCCCTGTAGGTGAAGTAGATTCTCCTTTCAGGGAACTCATGTTGGTAGCCATGCGGTTGAACCATGGTGCCCCTAAGATAGCATCCTCATGTTGGAGAGGAGAGATGAAAAAGTCTTCTTTGTCAACATAGCTTTGGACATGGAGCCTCAAATTACCAATCAAGGGAGTAACGAAGGCTCGCTATCCCTTGAAAGCAGTGTCGGTCGTTACAACGTCTCCCATCTCAAAATCTTGAATGTCCAACTTGGTGGCCAACTTGATCACTGTAGATATGAAGTTGTGAGTAGAGCCATGGTCAAGCTCCCTTACCTTTCCCCAAGCATAGGAGAGAGGTGCACCTTTGCAATGAGAATCCTCTTTTGGAGCTTCAATGGTGGAAGCTCTAGGAGTCTCATTGAGAGCATTTCTCTTGGAGCAAGAACGATAGCCATGTCCTTGCTCTCCACACTTACAACATCTATGGTCCTTGTGAAAATCTTCAAGCTCTTTAGGAGAGAGTTTATTTTTACCTTTATAAACTCCCTTTTCCTTGGACCGATTGTTGTTGTTGTTGTTGTTGGAATTACCTTGGGAAGAATTTTGGGCATTGCTTTTCCCCTTGGCATCACTTTTGTGTTTATTTTCCATGGGCGTGACATTCCATCTAGACCATTGTTGGAAGTTGATGCGCAAAGCAACCATGGTGTGGCGGATTACTTCGGTGATAGAACCAGGCCATTGAGAGTTGACATACTCGGCCATCTCTTCAAGTAATCCCACACGAAACTGTTGCTTTTGCTTGGCAAAGTCTATCTTTTGGAAGATAGTAGACTTGAGAGGTAAATCCCAAAACTTGTCTACATACTTGTGGATAGATTCATGAGATAGAAGCTTCAAACTGCGCCATTCGATAAGCACTTTGTCCTTTTCATCACTTGCAAGGAATTGCTTCATAATGGACACTCGTAGAGTTTTCCATGTCTTTGGGGCTTCACCATTGCCATGGAGGCTAGCCCAC